>NW_016107928.1:1055679-1058986 GCF_001604975.1 Cebus imitator | reverse complement strand
TTTTTTTTTTTTTTTCATTTAAAGAAATATAGTTGGCTGGGCATTGTGGCTCACACCTGTAGTCCTAGCACTTTGGGAGGCCAAGGCAGGTGCATTGTTTGAGCTCCGGAGTTTGAGACCAGCCTGGACAAACATGGAGAAATCTCGTCTCTACAAAAAATTAAAAAAATTAGCCTGATGTGGTGGCACACACCTGTGGTCCCAGCTTACTCTCGAGGCTGAGGTGAGAGGATCACTTGAGCCTGCGAGATGGAGGTTGCCATGAGCCAAGATAGCACCACTGCACTCCAGGCTGGGCAACAGAGCAAGACCCTGCCTCAAAAGAAAAAATGAAAATAAATATAGTTAACATGTACTGCTTTTGTAATTTTAAAAGGCAAAGACCAAAGCAGGAGGAGGAGGAGTATCACTCAAGCCCAGGAGTTCAAGACTAGCCTGGACAACATAGGGCAACCCCATCTCAACAAAAAATTAAAAATTAAAAGGTGGTACTGTGACGTGCACCTGTAATCCAAGCTACTTGGGAAGCTGAGGCGGAAGGATTGTTTGAGCCTGGGAAGTCGAGACTGCAGTGAAGTATGATCATGTCACTGCACTCCAGCCTGGACAACTGAGTGAGACCCTGTCTCTAAACATACATACATACCTACATACATAATACATACATACATACAAGGTAAGGGTTTTGTTGCTCATATTTTCTCACCCATAATGGAATTTGGACTCCTTTATTTGGGCCTACATGAGGGTTCCCTGGGGGAACACCCCCATGCACAATCCTGAGAGGGCTGGCTTGACGGAGTGTCTGGTCAGAGCAGTGGCTCACGGGAGCCGGGAGACAGAATCCCAGTTGTAGTGAAGGAGGGTTACTGTAGTCACCATTGTGTGAGGGGCAAGACCAGGCCAATAAACACAGAGGGAGGCCCAAGGGCAGAAGGCAGGGCTGGAAGGAATCAAAACCCCTCATGGAAGGGGCAGGCAGGGCGCCTGGGGCTGTGTTGTCTTGCTGAGAGGCCAGAGGTCTCTATTATTGTGGCCAGGCAGCCATGCAGGCCTGGGCACAACGAGATGCTCAGTGATATTTGAACTTGGCATCCTCTGTAGCTCCGGGGTAAGAAAGGGAAGTTAACGTCCGGAATCTGCCGGAGGATGGAAGCTGTTCAGAGCACAAAGCCATGTTTGTGAAAAATGGGCTCAATTTGCTATTTGGAGAGCAATGAAACTGAAATCATTTCAGATTTTAAATGCTCAACATATTGGGACCCACCCTTCGATAGATTCTCCAAATTAGTTTGAAAGCTCCCCATGCCTTGATCCAGGAGGGGATTCGCTTCTTTGCCAAAAATGTTCATCTCCTTGGGTTGGAAACCAGGAGCCTCTGGGTTGGTGTCCCTGAGTCAGAGCCTTCAGTGTGCTACCAAGCAGCTTCTGCAGAGGGCTGGAGGAGGAGGATGTTTTTCTTCCTCTCTTAGGTAATGAATTTGACCTAATGGGACTGTCTAAATGCCCAGATACCATGATGATAGGCACCCCATAAACACAGAGATAAACAGGTAGAGAGATATATCGAGGCAAGAGTAATTTGCTTCTAAGTGCCTTTTCCCTCGTATAAATAAAGCAAGAAAATAAAGTTGTTGGAGGCATTTGCAATACTAATGTAAGAAGGAAATTAAGCGGTAATTACAGCATTAAGGATAAATGAAAGGCCCACACGGTTTGTGTGCCTGTGTGTGCGGGGAGCAGGGGTGGGAGAGGTGAGGGGAAAAGCACCAGGTTTATAGTCCCTCATGGGTCCTGAGGCCAGTGCAAATGCAGCCAACACCCCCAATCCACTCTGGAGGTTGGTCATCTGCAGACAGCCCCCTCATGGCCCTCAGCTTCCTGTTTCCTTTCCAGAAGGCCAAGGGCCATGCTTGGGCTGGGGAATTGGGAAGTGAGACTGGGGACAGGCTGTTAAGCCCTCAGGAGTACAGGAGCATGAGGAATTGGAGTTGGAGGATAAATAGCCCAACTTCCTGGCCTCTCAGTGGTGCAATTCTGGGGTGTGTTCTACAAAGTTCCTAAGAACATCCTCAACAGGATTGTACCCCAATTGCTCCTAAGGCGAATCCACTCATTAGCCATCCTTTGTTGGCTTTCCCCACTTCCTTGTCTTAATTCTCCACCCCCTCACTGGACTTGCTGGGACTACCTTTCAAATCACAACTTGCACCTACATCCTTGTCTCACTGCCTGTCTATTCTGGGGGGGACTCAAGCAAGGACAAGCAATTTTGCATCAGCTGACCAGTGAATTGGCCTGGAAGCACAGCCTAAAGCCTGCCCACAAGGTCAGCTTTGTGGGTATGCAAGCTGTGCCACAAATAGCACAGTGTCCCCTCTCAGAAGGGCCCCATACTTGGCTTAATGCTCTGCTTCCAACCATCTTGAAATTCTTGATAACGTTATCTTCGAACCTGTGTTTCCTTAGTTATATCTGATGGGAAGATGGAGCACATGCATGGGCAGCACAGATACAGTGGGTGGCGAGGCAGGCACAGCCGACAGCACAGCCCAAGAGATTGTCCCGGGAGCCCAGGACACACATGCCTGCCTTGGAGCAGTCCAGGGTGTCAGGCAGGGTGTCAGTCCAGGCAGTCCGAGCCCCAGATTGGCAGCGGCAATGGCTGCAGCAGAAGTGGCAGTTGTGGTGCAGCAGAGAGGAAGGGCCCTGCATGGGGTGGGAAGCCAGCTTGCCCCGTCAATCCCTGGAGCCCATCCCTGCAGTGTCTGCACAAATATTAACTCTCCAACCTGAGCACTAGGATAGAAATTGACAGAGCTCGGACAATAAATTTTGTCAGTGAATTATTAAAAAATAAAAACATGCACATGGGTGTTGCAATAAAGTACATCAGAGAGTTGTTAGAGTTTTGCAGGGTTTAGAATCTCAGGTTTTGAAAGCCACTGCAATATTGTATGAAAAATATCTGGGCCGGGCACAGTGGCTCATGTCTGTAATCCCAACACTTTGGGAGGCCGAGGCGGGCGGATCACAAGGTTAGGAAATTGAGACCATCCTGGCCAATACGGTGAAACCCCGCCTCTATTAAAATACAAAAAACTGGCCAGGGGTGGTGGCACATGCCTGTAGTGCCAGCTACTCGAGAGGCTGAGGCAGAGGAATTGCTTGAACCAGGGAAGCAGAGGTTGCAGTGAGCAGATCGTGCCACCGCACTCCAGCCTGGTGACAAAGTAAGACTCTGTCAAAGAAAGAAAGAAAGGAAGAAAGAAAGAAAGAAAGAGAGAGAGAGAGAGAGAGAGAGAGA
>NW_016107928.1:1017523-1055574 GCF_001604975.1 Cebus imitator | reverse complement strand
AAGGAAGGAAGGAAGGAAGGGAGGAAGGGAGGGAGGGAGGGAGGGAGGGAGGGAGGGAGGGAAAGAAAACGATCCAAAGGCTTAGAAATAAAAATTAAATTTAGAGATTGCCAACTTGGACAGAAAAGAACACTATTTTCCTAGGAAGCTTCAGATGAACTGATTATTAACAAAGACAACTTTTAAATTAATTTTTCCTTGTAATTGAATATACAGTGATAGAATGCACAAACAGGCATTTTGAATTATATACAAATCATGAAGCCACTTTCAATTTCTTCTATGACCTCCAAAAGTTACAGGAAATGTCAGAGAAAATATTCAAATACCATCGTATAAATTTACATTTAAAATTAAATTCAGACTTGCGCAAAACTGATTTGTAGAAAGAGTTAAATTTTTTTAGAAAAGTTGTTCCATGAGAATTACCAGCTGTAGATGTACTGAAATATACATTTTGAAATAATTTATCAGAAGTGTATCCCAATGTTGCCACAGCCTATAAAAATTCTCTTAACAACTCTAATAACAGTTACATCAGCAGAAAGATCTTTTTCAAAATTAAAAATTATCAGTTATCTGCGATCTCTCATTTGCCAAGAGTGACTGATGTCGCTTTCAATTTATATCGATTGAAAATGAAGTTGCTAAAAGTATAAATTTAGATGATCTAGTAAATGAATTTTCAGAAATGTGAGCCAGAAAAATATTATGATCAATCAAGATATCACATTAATAAAGTATTATGTATTATGTTACATAAAATTATGACACCCAAAATATTATTCTTTTGTAATTTATCAGTTTATATTCTTATTTATGTATCCCTATTACCCCTATTATGTTTTATAAGTAGTGAAACATTTATAAAATAAAAAGCTTTATATTTTAATACCGGTAACAGCACTTTTTCCTGCTTTTTAAACAAGGGGCCCCACATTTTCATTTTGCAATGAACCCTACAAATGTAGGTGACCCTGCCTGCTAAGTTTACTCAGCAAGTCTTCCAGGGCAAATAGGTTAGATCTGTGGCTTTTCAGGCCTGATTCTATGATTTTCTTCTGGTTGCAACATCCCCTCCATTCTTACTCTCATGGTTAGCAATAGTAATAACAAGAGGTAAACTGTAAAGAGTTCAGAGAAGGCCCGGTGCGGTGGCTCACACCTGTAATCCCAGCACTTTGGGAGGCTGAGGGGGGCAGATCACTTGAGGTCAGAAGTTTGAGACCAGCCTGGCCAACGTGGTGAAACCCCGTCTCTACCAAAATTACACAAAATTAGCTGGGTGTGGTGGTGCACGCCTATAATCCCCGCTACTCGGGAAGCTGAGGCTGGAGAATCGCTTTAACCTGTGAGGCGAAAGTTGCAGTGAGCCGAGATCATGCAGCCCACTGCATTCCAGCCTGGGTGACAGAAAAAATAAAAAAAGAGTATAGAGAAAGGCATTCTTGGACCCCTGAGAACTTCCTTAACCTTTGTCTTCACAGACTAGGCTTTTTATCCCGTCTTATGGTGGAGTCCCAGAAAATAGACTGTGAGATAAAGTTGCATGAAGTAAGTTGATTAGGGAGCGTCTTCGGAGATGTATCTATAAGGGAGTGAAGAAGGCAGAACTGAGCCAAAGGAGAAGCTGACTTGCAGAGCGGTTGCAACTGAGACCTCAGACAATGCTATACAATCCTATAGGGAGCTCTTGAGCTGAGATGGCAGTTCAGAGTGTACCAGCTTGATGCAGGAGGTCCTCAGCCTTTGTATTCCTGCAGCACCCAGCCAGTCATTGGCAGCAGCAAAAAAGCATGAACTTGGGCAAGGAAGTTCACTGTAGCTGAGAACAGCTCCCAAATTGAGGACATGGCTATGAGCCCTCAGCAGCTGGAGACTGGGTAGGTTGGCTCTGCTATCAAGTGGATGATTGGTCTGCTTGGTCCGGAAGAGGGATCGGGACAGAGCACAATAGCATCTGCTGTAGTCCACCCTTGTGCCACTTCAGACGCTTGCCTCTTTTTTTTTTTTTTTTTTTGAGATGGAGTTTTGCTCTTTTTCCCCAGGCTGGGTTGCAATGGTGGGACTTTGGCTCACTGCAACTTCCACCTCCCGGGTTCAAGCGATTCTCCTGCCTCAGCCTCCTGAGTAGCTGGGACTATAGGCACGCGCCACCACGCCCAGCTAATTTTTGTATTTTTAGAAGAGATGGGGTTTCACCATGTTGGCCAGGATGGTCTCAATCTCTTGACCTCGTGATCTGCCCCCCCCCCAGGCCTCCCAAAGTGCTGGGATTACAGGCGTGAGCCACCGCGCCCAGCCCTACACTTGCCTCTTAAGATGAGTTTACCCCATTTAGGAAGAGCTTGTCCAAGATTCTGGAGTCTTGTTTTCTGGGAAACTTCAAAGAAAAGAGTAAATGACAGAACTGTAGCCTCTCCTGCTGCTGCTGCTGCTGCTGCTGCTGTAGATTTTAAAGCCATAATAGATCATCCTCCTCCTCCTCCTCCTCCACCTTTTATAGATTCTTCTGAACTAGCACCCCTGATATCTAGTTGCCTTTTCTGGTGAGGCGATAAAGACCTGAAAGGTCTGAACTCTGGGTTACCATGGCCTTCCTGGGCTGTGACTGCTGAACTTGTCCATTTACCATTAACATAGGGAATAAGAGTACCAAGAGATTCATCAGTGGATCATTTCAGAGCCATATTCCTCACAATCCCAACTGTGTGGCAGCAGGTCTGTCTCCTCTTGGTGTTTAGAGATGGGGACTCCTTTCCTGGCCTGCTGAGCACTTGGCATAAGGAGCCCAAAGAGACTGGGAGCCCACTGATTCTTAAAGTTTAGTAGGGTTACTGTATGCCCTAATGTGAGCATTCCTCTTCTGAGAACCAAGACCTGTAGATCCATTATGGGAACCAGAAGCACAAATCTCCCAAGTGGATTGATAGTAAGTGGGGCCACTCCTGCTTCTGCCTTTTAGTTGCTGAATCCATATAGCACACCTGTTGGGGCTATAGCACCATATAATCATTGCTGGTGCAGAGTGAGTACAATTCCCTGGAGGATAGCATCCCACCCTCACAGAATCTTACCTCCACACTGGTGTATCCGTTACAACATCAACAAGCTGTTTCTCTGCTCTGTCATGCCAACAGCTTCTGGGTGGTACAGCATATGATAGAACAAACAGACAGTGGTCATGTGCCCACTTTTGTGTCTCATTTGCTATAAAGAGGGTCCCTCTGTCTGCGGTGATATTATGTGAGATTCTACATTAGTGGATCAAACCCTCTATAAGCCCTCACTCAGGTAGTGGTGCTACCTGAGGCTCAGTGGGCAGGAAAGGTAAACCTGTATTGTAACTACATACTGATCCCAGTCAAAGTGAGTCGTTGCCCTTTCCAGAGTAGAGACCAACTTGATACCAAGTGGGTGATTGGTCTACTTGAGGAATGGCGCCATATTGGGAGTTTAGCACTGATCTCTGTTAATGACAGGTTGGACATTCAACAGTGCCAGTAGTTAGATCAGTCTTAGTGAGAGACAGCCCATGCTACTGGGTCCATGAATAACCTCTGTCACTGTTCCCATGGCTACTTCATTCATGCACCTATTATGGCATTGTGCCATCACTGAGGTGGTCAATGACAGATGATGGCTGATGTCAACTGGCCAAGTCATTTTGTCCACTTAACTGTTTAGTGCCTCTTCTAGGATAGATGCTCTCTGGTGAATATTTATGTGTGATACAAAGATGTTCACACTTTGTTCCCACCTTCATAGGTTCCCCACATACCTTGTCCCCAGAACTCCTTGTCACTGATCTTCTAATCTTTCTCCTTCCAGGATCCTGACCAAACACCCTGGCCATTTGTCACTGCCCATGAGTGTCTATTTTCTTACTTTAGATCACTTCCCTTTCTGCACAAGGTATATGACCAAGTGCATCAACCAGATCTATGCTGTATTAGTCCATTCTCACGCTGCTAATAAAGACATACCCAAGACTGGGTAATTTATAAAGGAAAGAGGTTGAATGGACTCACAGTTCCACATGGCTGGGGAGGCCTCACAATCATGGCAGAAAGTGAAGGAGGAGCAAAGGCACATCTTACATGGAGGCAGACAAGAGAGCTTGTTCAGGGGAACTCCTCATCTGATGGTTATAAAACCATCAGACCTCATGAGACTCATTCACTATCATGAGAACAGCACAGGAAAAATCCACCCTCATGATTCAATTACCTCCCTCTGGCTCCCTCCCATGACACATGGGGATTATTACAATTCAAGGTGAGATTTGGGTGGGGACACAGCCAAACCATACTATATGCCCACTGACAGGATGTTTCCTCAGTTCTGTCTTTCAGGGCTATCCTTGAGTGGGGTATAGCATGGCAGTTGTCTATTTTTGGCTTGCAGCAGCATACCAAGTCTGTGAATTAAGCTATTTCCCTTATACATCAACTGGTCATAAAGAACTTCCCAAATGTGGCTAGATGAGGTCAGCTAAAGAAAGATGCTGGTGCAACAGTGGTAGATGGCATGGGCATCTACAGTACCTATTTGTGTAGCTTACTTGTGCCCTCTGATACTACATGTACACAGTCCAGGAGCACCATTCTCATCATACAAGGGATTGCTGCTGGGCCTGTCTGAATTTATGATTTGGTAAGTCTTACAGTCCCAGCTCATGACGGGCAGTTCTGATCACATGGCCACTTGATATTCTATATTTAGATGCTCCATCTCTGCCAGGGCTCAGTAACATGCAGGGAGTTGCTTTCTGAAATGGCATGGTCTTATTTCAGAACCCTAGGCATCTACATTGTGATTCTTCTATTGGGGCTTGCCATAAACTCCATTCAGCATCTTTTCCCACAACACTTATCTTGAGGCCCAAGCCACAGGGTTGCTTGCACTGCAGCCTGGACTTACTGCAAAGCTATTTCCTGCTTGGGGCTTCACTCAAAACTGGCAGCCTTCTATTTCACCTAGTCAACAGGTACTCCCATGTGCAGAACATGCTGCCTAGGCTGGGTGCAGTGGCTCATGCCTATAATCCCAGCACTTTGGGAGGCTGAGGTGGAAGGATTGAACCCAAGAATTTGAGACCAGCCTGGGCAACAAAGTGAGACCTCGTCTCTACAAGAAATCAAAAAATTAGCCAGGTGTGGTTGCACACACCTGTGGTCCCAACTGCCCAGAAGGCTGAAGTGGGAGGATTGCTTGAGCCCAGGAGGTCAAGGTTGCAGTGAGACATGATCACACCACTACACTCCAGCCTGGGCAACAGAGTGAGACCCTGTCTCAATAAAAATGAAATTAGGGCTGGGCGCAGTGGCTCACGCCTCTAATCCCAGCACTTTGGGAAGCCGAGGTGGGTGGATCACAAGGTCAGGAGTTCAAGACCAGCCTGGCCAAGATGGTGAAACCCCATCTCTACTAAAAATATACAAATGAGCCCAGTGTGGTGTCAGGCGGCTGTAATCCCAGCTACTCAGGAGGCTGAGGCAGAGAACTGTTTGAACCTGGGAGGTGGAGGTTGCAGTGAGCTGAGACTGTGCCATGGCACTCCAGCCTGGGCAACAGAGCAAGACTCTGTCTCAAATAAATAAATAAATAAATAAATAAATAAATAAATAAAATTAGAAAAAAAAATGCTGTCTTAAGACTCTGAGGAGGCTTACCAAACAGGGTGCTCCTTTCTTGGTGGTGGGATGTGTGAAATGCAGTAAGTTGTTGTCCTTTACTTTGCAGGGGATAGCCCAGTATGCCCTAGTCTGCTGGATCCCCCAAACCTTCACTGATCTGATAGATCTCTAATTTTCATAGGGTCTGTCTGTCTCCCACTCTCTGGAGCTCATGTGTTTTATCGAGACTTCCAAAGTACTTGCCACTTCTTGCTCATCTGGTCCAACTAATGTGATGCCATCAACATGGTGCATCCATGTGGTGTTTTGCAGAATGCTTAGATAGTCCTGAGCCCTTCAGATTATGCTATGAGAGAGGTTGGCAAAGATAACACAGCTCTAGAGCAAGACCATTCATGTTTACCGCTGTCCATCCCACATGAACAAATGATATGCTGGAACAAAGATACCATGTCAGGTAAAGCAGTTGAAGTTGGGATTACTTCTTGAGTAAGTGGTTCACTCACATCTACCATTATCTATCCACTTGTTTTAGGAGCCAGCTAGTGAATTAAACGAGGATATGTTGGAGACCACAAACCCTGCATTCTTTCTGTCATTGAGTATGGCTATCCCCTAATCTCTGCTATCCCCCTAGGGTATGATATTGTTGATGATTTCCTATCTTGGTTTGGTGTACAAGGGGAGCATTTCAGAGGCTTTCACTGTGTCTTTCCCTCTGTGGTAGTCCTTCCTCCTTACTCCATAGGCCAAGAAACCAACATGGATAAAGGTTCTGCTAAACACTAAGTATGTCCATTTCAATTAGGCATTCGGGGACCAGAGAAATGACCACTGGGTAGGTTCATTAATCCAATGGAATCACTGCCAGTCAAACCTGGGCCAGGACTCTATTTATTACCTGGCCTGATGTGCTTCCCATTCTATTAGGGGGGCCATGTTGGAATTTTGTGTCCCTGTTATCAACGTTCATACCAACAATCCTTGAAAGGTCTGGGCAGTCTCGTTTTTTCAATGTTCTTTACCCAAATCATTGACAATAGGACTCTTTGGAAAAGGAATGAGTCCCAACCAATGAGCTGACGGATAAGTACTCAGCTTCCTTACTCACCTAGAACAATTCTCTTCCACACTGTCTCCCAGAGACTCCCTAGTGGAATTGCACCTCAGTTTCCCATAGAAAAACTGCACTGTTTAAGATGAATGGCTAAAGAGAATGTAGTATATATATATATATATATATATATATATATACACAATGATATACTATTCAGCCATAAAAAAGAATGAAATCCTTTAATTTGCAGCAACATGGATGAGCCTGGAAGACATTATGTTAAGGGAAATAATCCAGGCACAGAAAAGTAAACACCACATGATATCACTCATATGTGGGAGCTAAAAAAGCTGATCTCATGGAAGCAGAGAATACAATAGTGGTTAGCAGAGGCTGGAAAGGGTAGAGGGGAGATGGGATAGGGAAAAGTCCATTAATAAATACAAAATTACAGCTAGATAGGAGAATAAGTTCTGGCGTTCTATAGCAGGGGTCCCCGACCCCCAGGCCACGGACCAGTACTGGTCTATAGCTTGTTAGGAATCGGGCCACACAGCAAGAGGTGAGTGGCGGGTGAGTGAGCATTACCATCTGAGCTCCGCCTCCTGTCAGATCAGTGGCAGCATTAGATTCTTATAGGCGTGTGAACCCTACTGTGAACTGTGCATGCAAGGGATCTAACTTGCGTGCTCCTCATGAGAATCTAACCTGATGATCTGAGGTGGAGCAGCCTCATCCTGAAGCCACCCCCCACCACCTCCACCATCCATGGAAAAATTGTCTTCCACGAAATCGGTCCTTGGTGCCGAAAAGGTTGGGGACCACTGTTCTATAGCATTGTAGAGTGACTATAGTTAACAATAATGTATTGTGTATTTTCCTTTTTTTTGAGACAGGATTTCACTCTGTCACCCAGGCTGGAGTGGCATGATCATGACTCACTGCAGCCTTGACTTCCTGTGCTCAAGTGATCTTCTTGCCTCAGCCTCCGGAGTAGCTGGGCTACAGGCACATGACACCACACCCGGCTAATTTTTGTATTTTTTGTAGGGATGGGGTTTTACCATGTTGCCTACGCTGGTCTCAAATTCCTGAGCTCAATCGATCCACCCACCTCAGCTTCCCAAAGTGTTGGGATTACAGGCATGAGCCACTGCACTCAGCCTGTATTGCATATTTTCACATCACTAGATGAGAGGATTTTGAATATTCCCAACACAAAGAAATGATAAAGGTTTGAGGTGCTAGATATGCTAATTACCCTGATTTGATCATTACACATTATGTACCTAAATCAAAACATCGCACCGTACCCCATAAATATGTACAATTATGACATGTCAATTAAAATTTTTAAAAGGTATGAGATCAAAAATAAAGCCTTTGTGTAGAAGTTAGAAGAAAAAGAAAGAAGTGGCCGGATGCTGTTGCTCATGCCTGTAATCTCAACACTTTGGGAGGCCAAGGCAGGCAGATCACTTAAGGTAAGGAGTTCGAGACCAGCCTGGCCAACACAGTGAAACCCCATCTCTACCAAAAATACAAAAATTAGCTGGGTGTGGTGGTAGGCACCTGTAATCCCAGCTACTCAGGAGGCTTAGGCAGGAGAATTGCTTGAACACAGGAGGCAGAGGCTGCAGTGAGCCGAGATCTCACCACTGCACTCCAGTCTGTGCGGCAGAGTGAGGCTCTGTCTCAAAAAAAAGAAGGAAAGAAGAAAGAAAGAGAGAGAGAAAGAAAGACAGAGAGGAAAGAAAGAAAGAGAGAGAGAGAGAGAAAGAAAGAAAGAAAGAAAGAAAGAAAGAAAGAGAAAGAAAAGAAAGAAAGNAGAGAGAGAGAGAGAAAGAAAGAAAGAAAGAAAGAAAGAAAGAAAGAGAAAGAAAAGAAAGAAAGAAAGAAAGAAAGAAAGAAAGAAAGAAAAAGAAAGAAAGAAAGAAAGAAGAAAGAAAGGAAGGAAGGAAGGAAGAAAGAAAGGAAGGAGAGAAAAATAAAGAAGTAACCCGCTATTTAGGTCACCCTTTCTTGGCATCCCTCCCTGCCCTGTCTCATTTCCCCAGGCCATCACTGTGCTTCTTGGGATCTTTTTCCAAGTGAACTACTTGTACCCACACCCTCATCTCAGGGTCTGCTTCTGGGAGAAGCCACACTAAGACAACAGTGCACACTAAGACAATAAAGCGACCTGAGAAGCCATCCTGTGTTTTCTTGACCTTTGGGCACTTCCAGCCTCCAGACATCCAGGCAGTGGAGAGTCTAGCCTGTTTGCACAGCTCTGCAGAGAAGATTCCAGCAGCCTCTGTGGGAACCCAGTCTAATGTCCAATTCTCATTTCAGACCTTTGGTTTTTTTTTTTTTTTCATCCTCAATCTCTCCTGCTGGAATTTAAAACCACTTCCTCATTTGATGATTTTTTTTTCTCTTTCCCCTAGAGCTGGAGAATAGCTGGCCACCAACTTCAGAGAAAGACCTCCTTATGTATTTGAGTGTAGGTATTCATGTTTACGTCTCCAGGCTGAATAATCCACATTCTTTTTAAGATTGCCAATCAGTCCTGTTTTCCAGGCTTTCAATCAGCCTTGCGGCTGTAAGCTGTCACCCCCAGCTGCTCATTGTAGCCCAGCCTACGGACTCCTGGAGACCACCAGGCTCCTGGAGACCACCAGATGCAGGTTTAACCCAGAGAAGTTCACAGGAGGGACGTTCCCCAGCGGCTGTAAATCACCCTCTCCCTTGCCTCCTCCCCGAAGCCAGAGAACAAGCCCCGGCTTGCTGTGAAGGCCATAAAACTTCTCTTCTTTAAAGGGGCCTTTTGTTGGGTATGTTCACTGTAGCAGGCGTGCAAGTCCACCAAGGGCCCATAAAACTTTCCCAGGCTTTGTGTGGGTGACCCCACAGACCCGCGCATCAGCAATCCCACCCTTACGCCCACAGTGGAACTGTTGCCAGGTTCACCCAGAAATGGACTGGCCTCAATTTGCCTTGTGATTTGTTTGTTAGCTTTACAAATGGCTTTTGAGGCCAGACAACTCCTCCTAACCCTGAATACTGTATCAGTGGGAGTTCAGGGACTGCCCAGGAACTGCTGGAGGATGAGGAAGGGGGTTGGGTCACCACGGAGATTTTAAAACAATTCACCTCAGGAGAAATACTGTCGCTGCCCTGAACTGTGAGCCAGGATTGGGATGCAGCTGAGCTGTCCTCAGGGGGTTTTGTCTCTTGCCCTTGCCAGCCTTGGCCAGGGCCCTGCTCCCTGAGAAGCCCCAGACACCCTTGCCTGCTCCCAGATGCTGAATCCATGCCAGCAATTCTACCAGCCTTGGGAAAGTGAAGTCCAAGGAAAGCTAATCAACGGGAGGTTAATATTATACTTATTTCATACATAGCTCAGTGGTTAACAGCACAGGCTTCAAACCACCCAAATGTCCATCAACAGAATAGATATTAATACAGTGGGATATAAAAGAATAAAGTGTGGATAGAGGCAGCCACATGGCGAGTCACACATACATTCTACTGAGAGAAGGAAGCCAGGCATATAAGAGTCAATACTATCCACTTCCATTTATATGAAGCTTAAAAAGAGGCAACATTTAATCCATGCAATAAAAGTCACAATAGTGGTTACCTCTGGGTGGCAAAAGGGAAATGAGTATTGACTGGAAAGGAACATGAGAGAACTTTCTAGGGGGTGTTAGAAACGTTCCATATCTTGATCTGAGTGGTGGTCACCTAGGTTTTTTTATACATAAAAAGTAATTCAGGCTGGGCACGGTGTCTCCTGCCTGTAATCCCAGCACTTTGGGAGGCCGAGGCAGGTGGATCACTTGCAATCAGGAGTTCGAGACCAGCCTGGGCAACATGGTAAAACCCTGTTGCTACTAAAAATACAAAAAAATTAGCCTAGCGTGGTGGCACACACCTGTAGTCTCAGTTACTCAGGAGGCTGAGATGGGAGAGTTGCTTGAACCCAGGAGGTGGAGGTTGCAGTGAGCCGAGATCGTGCCACTGCACTCCAGCCTGGGCAACAGAGCAAGACTCCGTCTCAAAAAAAAAAAAAAAAAAAAAAAAAAAAAAAAAAAAAAAACCAAAAAAAAAAAAAAAAAAAAAAAAAAAAAAAAAAAAAAAAAAAGAATGAATTAGTGGATAGTTCTCTAAAGAAGATATACAAACAGCCAACAAATATATGAAAAAATGCTCAACATCACTAATTATCAGGGAAATTCAAATTAAAACCACAATGAGATACCACCTTACTCCTGCAAGAATGGCCATAATTTTAAAAATCAAAAAATAATAGATGTTGATGTGGTTGTGGTGGAAAGGGAACACTTCTACACTGCTGGTGGGAATGTAAACTAGTACAACCACTATGGAAAACAGTGTGGAGATTCCATAACTAAAAGTAGAACTACTATTTGATCCAGCAATCCCACTACTGGGTATCTACCCAAAGGAAACGAAATCATTATATGAAAAAGACCTGTACACTCATGTTTATAGCAGCCCAATTTGCAATTGCAAAAATATGGAACTAACCTAAATACCCATCAGCCAACGAGTGGATAAAGAAAATGTGGTATATATACACCATGGAATACTACTCAGCCATAAAAAGGAATGAAATAATGGCTTAAACACAAGAATGGAAAACCAAATATCATATGTTCTCACTTATAAGAGAATGCAAAGCCATAGAATGATATAATGGACTTTGGGGACTTGGGAGGACGGGTGGAGGGGGGTGAGGATAAAAGGCTACACACTGGGTACAGTATACACTGCTCGGGAGATGGGTGCACCAAGATCCCAGAAATCACCACTACAGAACTTATGTAAACAGAAACCACCTGGAGTCCCAAAAAGTACTGAAACAAAACTAAGTCATTAATAAATAGTAAAATATTTTCCTAAAAAAAGTTTTAATGTTATCTAATATTAGAAATATCTAATATTATAAATATTAGATAAAACAGGCTCACACCTGTAATCCCAGCACTTTGGGAGGCTGAGGTGGGTGGATCACTCGAGGTCAGGAGTTCGAGACCAGCCTGGCCAATGTAGTGAAACCGCATCTCTACTAAAAATACAAAAATTAGCTGTGTATGGTGGTGCGCACCTGTAGTCCTAGCTACTCAGGAGTCTGAGGCAGGAGAATCACTTCAATCCAGGAGGCAGAGGTTGCAATGGGCTGTGATCCTACCACTGTACTCCAGCCTAGGTGACAGAAAGAGACTGTGTCTCAAAAAAAAAGTCAACCTGGCAATAGGGAATAACCTAATCACAGGAGTGATGTGCCATCATATTTATGAGTCCCACCCATACCCAAGCAGAGGGGAATCTATAGATAATGTGTTTCTAGGGGTGGGAATCATAGGGACCATCTCAGAGTTCCACCTGCCACACAATGTATGCTGACCCCATGCTAGACACACTATTCATTGAGACTGTAGCATTCTCCCAGCTATAGCAAGGGCTTCCTGGACCACTCATTTTGAGAGCTTCACGCTCATTCTTGGTGATGAAAATTACATAGATTATTATAAAATCTGCTTAAAGCTGTGCCTTTTGGTTGCTGCGTTGTAGCTATGTTACTGATATTGTAAATGTGCCTGTTTCAGCTCATCACGGCAAAGATTTGTAATATAAGCAGTGTCCTATTTGTTTATTGTGAATTTTGATTGCCTGATTTGGGAGTAGGTGGGGGTTTTCTGGTAAAAACTCAAAAACCTGCTAGGCAAATCCTAAAAGAGCTGTAATACTAGCGTAATTCTTTTTAAAGAATCATTCACCAAAGAGAAACCAGTCACAGAAAAACAAATGCTGGATCATTCCACTTATATGATATATGTAGAGTAGTAAAATTCATAGAAACAAAATGTAGAATGTTGTTCGTCAGGAACCAGAGGGAGGAGGGAGTGAAGAGTTGTTTAAGGGGTACAGAGTTTCTGTTTTGCAAGATGAAAAAGTTTTGGAGATCCCATTGTATGCCAACGTAAATATAGTTAACACTACTAAATTATACACTTAGCAATGGTTAAGGTAGTAAATATTATGTGGGTTAATTTTTTTTTTTTTAGCACGACTACAAATAAAAAGGGGCCAGACATGGTGGCTCACGCCTGTAATCCTAGCACTTTGGGAGGCTGAGCAGGTGGATTACTTGAGCCCAGGAATTTGAAACCAGCCTGAGCAACATAGTGAAACCCTGTCTCTACTAAAAATACAAAAAAATTAGCCAGGTGTGGTGGTGCATGCCTGTGGTCCCAGCTACTCAGGAGGTTGAGGGGGGAGGATTGCTTGAGCCTGGGAGGCAGAGGTTGCAGTGAGCTGAGATGGAACCACTGTAGTCCAGCTTGGATGACACAGCAAGACCGTGTCTCAAAAAAGGCAGAGGTGGCGGGGGGAGAAGAAAAAGGAAAAGAAACATTCATCAAAGCTTTATGTGATCTGAAATATGAAAGAGCTCTTCAGAGCAGCCTCAGGGCCAGGAACAGGAAAAGTTAATAGAGTTGTAGCAGATGTGGTGGATTTGCTCTCTTGACATCCATCCCCTCCCCTTACTCTATGCCTTCCTCTAGTGCAGAGCCTGGAGAGCTAAAACCTGCACTTATCAGGCTCTCTTGCAGCTAGGGTTCTAGTCGTGAATTCAAGTCTATCAAGTCTACTGACTAGATGCTCTTTCAGGTGATTTGGAAGTTGGGGCAAGGTGGATGTCTCGAGGCTGTGTTCCATTGACAAGCATGATTGTAGGGCCAGTGAGTTTCTGCAGCAATCTTCCAGTGTCCAAAACTAGCCTAATGAGTGTCAACTGGCAGTTGCAGCAACAGCATGAATGTCTTCCTGATCCCTGGGCCCCGGCTAAAGAAGCATATTCTTGAAGTCACCAGTCCCCACAGAGCCTTCTAACTCCCACCTTCCTGATTGAGGGAGAGGTACAGTAGCTCCCCTGGCAGGCCAGTAGTCTGTGCTGTCACTCTGATTGTCACTTCTGGGGGCCGGCCCAAAGCCTGATCTTCCCTTCTATAGATCAATTTTGCAAATGCTCAGTTGCAATAGACTGAATGTTTTTGTCCCCCAAAATTTTGATGTTGAAATCCTAGCCCCCAAGGTGATTGTATTAGGAGGTAGGGCCTTTGAGAGGTAACTAGGACATAAGGGTGAAACCCTCATGAATGGGATTTGTGCCCCTATGAAAGGGACCCCAGAGGGCTACCTTACCCCTTTTGCCATGTGAGGACAAAGTGAAAAGACACCGTTTATGAACCAGGAAGTGGGCCATCACCAGACACTGATTCTGCTGGAGGCTTGATCTTGAACTTCCCAGCCTCCATAAGTGTGAGAAATCAATTTCTATTGTTTATAAGCTACCTTGTTAATATTGTTATGCTATAGCAGCCTGAACAGGCTAAAACATGATCACCAGAATTAGATCCCTTTCTGCTTAAAATAACTGGAGTGATTTCTTTTTCCATGATGAGACTGTATTTGCAATTTGATCATTCAATCTTACAGGGTTTGGGGGGTATCTAATAGAGATCAGCATTGCTGACTTTTTCTAGGGCTGTGCTACCCCCCTTACGTGGGGCCTCATCCCCCAGATGGACCTTACCATTGTTGGGCAATGATTTCTTTCTCTCTGTTCTCTTCCATGATAACTTAAAACGATTTCCCTCTGCTCAACCTCCCTACCTCATTGTAGCAGACCCTAGGGCTGTCTGCTGAAGATATACCTCCATTGCTTTTCAGCTAACAGAACCCTATTTTGTTTGGGTATTAGGCAAATATCTTTTAACTTCAGATAATACTCTGTGATGGGATTGTGACCCAGTTCTGGCTAATAAGGGGAAGTCTCCTGGGAATCTCCTGAAGAGAATTGTTCTTCCTAATAAAAAGGAAAAATGAAAAGCAGTGAAGAGAAGTTTTCTCAGTGCCTGACTGTTCATGGCTTCCTCTCCTAAACAGCCACTTGACGTCTGGAGCTGCAGCAGCCATCCTGACACCATGAGGTGACAAGCATAGGGAGAAATAGCTGAGGATGGCACGGCAGAGTGGCTGACAGAGCTGATGCCTAAATGCAATCAATGAACTGTGGACAAGTCCTGGAACCGTCTACCTCCAGACTTCTTGCTAGCTAAGCAGCAGAGGTTTAAGCCATTGTTAGTTGGGTGTTTGGTTACCTGAAGTCAAAATCTCTCGTAAATAATACATCTAACCTATTCCTGATAACTCCAGATGCCCTTGCTTTTGACTCTGCAGAGAAAATGGAGTCCCCTTCCTGTCCTCCGCCCCACCAACACACAAGCTTTCTCCCTTCCCTCTTGCCTCCTGGCAAGCCTCTGATCTGTGGTTAATCTCCTTGTGCTGTGGACACCACCTCCTCTGTGATGTAGGGACCTCAGCCCAGCAGTCAGCTCCTTTCTCTCCCGCATCTTCCATCTCAGATTCTCCAGCAGCACCTTCCCATCTGTGGCCTTGAGTCAGCACCCCAGGCTATGCGTACAGGATTGGATGAACATGTCACCTCCTCATCACCGGGTAACTGCTTCTAAAGGGCCCCTTCCAAGTGCCCTGGATGAGCCTCCAGGAGATGAAAGAAGCAAGAGGCTAAGGGCTTTGAACTGTCCTCTGTCCTCAGAGTAAGCAGTTGCCGGGACCATGTGTGTTCACTATGGGTGCTCAGGCCACAATCAATGCCTACTTTCCACTGTGAGGGTTATGTCCTTCTGCTTTTTCTCCTCATTTTTATTGAGGGCATATTTTCTTTATCTTTAAAGCTTCTATAGCTTTGTCTCTTGGCCTCGTTTTAGTACATTCTGTTGTTATGATTTATGCTGTTTTTACTGGCTTTTTACCCTCAGCACATAAACATGTTTAAGTTTTCCACATCTTAAAAAAATAAAATAAAATGAAAAACCGTTCCTTGACCCTGTGTTCTCATGTAGTTTCTACGTTCTCTCCCCCGCTTCTCTCTGCCTTCTTCATTTTCAGCTCTTTAGAAGTCATCTGCACTCGCAATATTTTCTTCCATCCCACTCATTCCTTTACTCTACTGGCCAAGTCGCCTCTCCAAAAACCAGAAACTCAGCCCAGCTTTGCTTAGCACAAGGGGTGCGGGGTTTATTGGCAGGATGCTGAGAATCTCACAGGGCTGTGGGAAGAGAAGATGAGAATGGATGCAGCTGGGCCATGAGGACCCCCTGAGACTTTTTTCTTGTGGCCCCCATGCTCTCTCTTCTCTGAGCTTCTCTGTTTGATTTGTTTGGAGTGATGGCTTTCTTTCCTCCATGTGACTCCCAGCTGCTCCAGCGCCTTCTATCTTGTGGCTGCCACCCCCAGGGAAGGTTCAACTTGTTCACCTTGGTCAGTTCCAGTTTGAAAATCCCAGGGAAGGGCTCTGATTGGCCCAGTGTGGGTCAGGTGTCTTCTCACAGATCAATCAGCCATGGCCACAGGAGTCAAAGTCACACAGGAGAGACAAAACCACAGCTGGCTTCTTCCCTACCAGCAGCGCTTCACTGAAACTACTCTCGTCAACTTGGGGGCGCTCCACCCACACAGCTCAGGCCTGACCTCTTCATGTGCCCCTGCTGCTTCTGATTGCTGCTAACTGCCTGAAGCCATGGAGCGCTACTGCTTGTCTGTACAACAGAGCAGCGGGGCCGACTTCAACTGATGACACTCAGGCGTATAAATACCGCAGCTTCAATACTGGAAGTGGGCTAATGTGATGGGCACAGAGATAAGCTCCCCAGGTTCCCTGCCAAGGAGAGACTCATTACCCCAGCTGTGAGCAGACAGCCCCATCCAGCTCCCAAGAACCACCTCGCTCAGGGACACTTCCCCCCCGGGGTAGCCTATAGCCAATGACTGGGCATTTCATCCCACTCCAAGATAGCACTGGCAGGCCAGGCGCACTTCAGTGTTCCCCATGATCACTGCAGGCTTCATCAGGCCAGATTTGCAATGCAACCCCTCCCTCTGCCCAGCCGCACTTCCTCCTCCTCCTTCCACAGACATTCTTAATGACGATCTTACATGCCAAACTCCATTTCCCTTTCTGCCTCTTGAGAATCCAGCCTGTGACAGAACCGAGCTGTGTTCCACACTGTCTCGCAGAGGTCCCCTTGGGACTGAGCGCCAGTTGCCTGCAGTGGGAACTGGCTTGGTGACACTCGCTTTATTGCTGGCTTCCCTCCCCTGTCTTACATCTACACTCCCAAACCCATATTCTCTGAATCTTCTAAAATCTATTTCATTTCGGCCGGGTGCGGTGGCTCACGCCTGTAATCCCAGCACTTTGGGAGGCCAAGGCAGGAGATCGAGACCATTCTGGCTAACGCAGTGAAACCCTGTCTTTAAATATATATATATATTTGACCTCAAGCCCTTCTCTTGAGATCTGTTTCTGGGACAACCCAAACTCAGACATCAGGACTTTCTTGCTGTTAAATCCAGATGACCCAAACTTCATCTGCACTGTGTTCCACTGTGACCATGAGCTCTTTCTGAAACACTTTCCTCCCTCAACTCCCTGAAACACTTTTCTGCTTCCCTTCTGGCCTTTCCTTCTTCCCCTGCCGGCTCCCAGGATTGACAGCTTGGCTTCCTCTTGCAACCAACATAGCTGAGAGAACCTCAGTCACTCCTCTGGAGCTGACCGCCTGCTACACAGGAACGACCCACACTGTCCATTTCCCACCCAGATCTCTCTCTCTCTGTCTCTGTGTTGAACTCTGGAATCATATATCCAACTGTCTCCCACAGTCACTTCAAATCATCATGACAGCACTGAGTTCCTCACCACTTTCCTAAGCTGGCTTCTCCTGCTGTTCTCCTTTTTGTATTCTCCTCTATAGTCCCCATCTCAGCAAATGGCATCACTGTCCCCAAAGCCAGCTATTCTGGGAGTCGAGTCACCCAGCCTCCTACAAGTAAGTCTCCCTGCTCCCAGGCTGTGCCACCCACTAGCCATGTGACCTTCAATAACTCATAAAACCTCTCTTACCCTCAGTTTCTGCATCTGTAAAATGGGCTGTTAATAATAGTACCAGGTAAGGCACAGGGCTCACGCCTGTAACTCCAACACTTTGAGAGGCCGAGGCGGGTGGATCACCTGAGGTTAGGAGTTTGAGACCAGCCTGGCCAACATGGGGAAACCCCATCTCCACTAAAATTCAAAAATTAGTCAGGCACTGTCGCAAGCACCTGTAATCCCAGCTATCTGGGAGGCTGACACAGGAGAATTATTTGAACCTGGGAGGTGGAGGTTGCAGTGAGCCAAGGTAGTGGCACTGCACTCCAGCCTGGGCAACAGAGGAAGACTTCTTCTCAAAAACATGAAAAACAATAGTACCCACTCAGCAGAGTAGCTGTGAGGTTTAAAATATACTATAGGTATGAAAGGCTTAGAAAAGGATACGGCACACAGTAAGTGTCTCAGTCTGCTTTGTGCTGCTATAAAAGAATGTCACAGACTGGGTAATTCAGAAGGAACAGACATCAATTTCTTGCAGTTCTGGAGGCCGGGAAATCCGAGATCAAGGTGCTGGCAGGTTCGGTCCCTAGTTCCAAGATGGTGCCATGTTGCTGTGTCTTCCAGAAAGGAGCAATGCTGTGTCTTCACGTGGCAGAAGGTGGAAAGACAAAACAGAATGAACTCTGTGGAGCTCTGTGTTCTCACGTGGCAGAAGAGAGTGAACCCACTCCCACTAACCCTTTTTATAGTGGCATTAATTCATTCATGAGGGCAGAACCCTCATGGGCTAAACATTTCTCCAAAGGCCCTACCTCCTAACACTTACATATGGATTCGATTTCCAACACGTGAATTTTGGGGGACACATTTAGACCATAACGGTAAGTATTCAATGATTGTTAGCTTTTCATTATTATTTCTGCTTTTGTTTATCTTCATCCTTTTTAAGGCTCTCCTCACTTTCTGTCTTGTACCATAGGTACTTACATGCCATCTTTAAATGCTCGGTTGTTCTGCAAACTTTTTTCTTTCTTTCTTTTTCTTTTCTTTTTTGAGACAGGGTCTCGCTCTGTTGTTCAGGCTGGAGTGCAGTTGTGTGATCATGGCTCACCATAGCCTTGACCTCCCAGGATCAAGCGATCCTCCTGCCTCAGCCTCCCGAGTAGCTGAGACCACAGGCACAACCGCCACACCTGGCTAGTTGTTTTTTGGTGCTTTTTTGTAATAGAGGCAGGGTCTCCCTATGTTGCCCAGGCTGGTCATGAACTCCTGGGCTCAATCGATCTTCCTCTCTCAGCCTCCCAAAGATTACAGGTGCAAGCCACCATGCCCAGTCATGTCCACAAGATTCTTGAAGGCAGAAGGTAACTTATCTATCTATCTACCTATCTACTTATCTACCCAGTCCATCCATCATCTATCTATCTAGATATTTACCTATCTATGACCGCTGTTACCTTTTACTCCTACTTCATGGTGGCCATGCTCACCCTCAGATCAGGTCTCATTGGAGTAGCTGGGGGAATTTTTTTATATCCAGCTAAGGGGAATTTGAGTTGAGGATATATTTAAGTTGGGTTTAATGGCATATTGTGTGTGTGTCTTTTTTTTTTTTTTTTTTTTTTGAGACAGAGTCTTGCTCTGGCACCCAGAGTAGAGTGCAATGGCGCCATCTGGGCTCACTGCAACCTCTGCCTCCCATGTTCAAGCAATTCTCCTGCCTCAGCATCCTGAGTAGCTGGGATTACAGGTGTGCACCACCAAGCCCGCCTAATTTTTGTATTTTTAGTAGAGACAGGGTTCCAACATGTTGGCCAGGCTGGTCTCAAACTCCTGACCTCAGGTGATCCGCCTGCCTTAGCCTCCCAAAGTGTTGGGATTACAGGTGTGAGCCACCGTGCCTGGCCTTTTGTGTGTACTTTTAAGACATTACTAGCCAGTGTCAGAGTGGCTTCTGGGAAACTCTCACTCCACCCCCCCAACCTGGATAGACTCTCCAGTTGGTTCAGGCCCAGAGGTTAGATCTCAGTGTAAATCCGTCTGATGGTGTCCAGAACCAGAAGTATAGTGGAAGAGAAACAAGGTTTGAAAAGCATGGAGTCAGAAACTACTCTGGAAAATTCAGACACGAAAATTTGTAAGCAGGGGATTAAGTTGCCATCCAAGCCTACACAAAATGAAAATTCTCTCCTGTCTGGAATATATTCGGTGATGCAATGTATACAATTACGAATGTACCATACATTTTTCTTTTCTGATGGAATGTATGTGAAATAGAATGGATCACGATTCCTGGTTTATAGGGCACAAACCTACATCAGTACAAAAACCAGGGAGTAGGTCTGTGTGTGAAGTCACATTTTTGATCCAGCCCAGTGAATTGGACCGCATCTTGGAGTACCTGATGTTCCCTGTCCTGATGAAGTCTGGCAGTTCCAGATGAAACGGCAGGCGAAATTGCCACTGACAAAGCAAAATACCCTAAAGAAAGATATTTATCAACGAGTCAATTTTTATCCCATAAAGAGTAATTCGATTACATAATTACGGAGCCCTGTACAATGTAGAGGAAATTTAAGAAGGCATTTGAATTGCCCTTATATGCCCTAATTTCAGATTAACTATATAATATATATATAATGTATTAAATGTGTGGGGGTGTGTGTGTGTATTTTTGGAGTCACACATTTCTGGAATCATTGATCCAACCAAAAATCGATCAATCAGTATGCAGCCCAAAATGGCAAGATTAAAAACTACTATAGGCTGGGCGCAGTGGGTCACACTGTAATCTCAGCACTTTGGGAGGCCGAGGTGGGTGGATCACTTGAGGTCAGGAGTTCCAGACCAGCCTGGCCAACATGGTGAAACCCCGTCTCTACTGAAATTACAAAAATCAGCCGGGTGTGGTGGCACATGCCTGTAGTCCCAGCTATGTTGGAGACTGGGGCAGGAGAATGGTTTGAACAGCTAGCAGGTTTGAACAGCCTGTAGTCCCAGCTATCTGGGAGGCAGAGGTTGCAGTGAGCCAAGATCTCACCACTGCACTCCAGCCTGGGCGACAGAGCAAGACTCCATCTCAAAAACAAACAAACAAACAAACAAACTACTACTACAGAGGTTTGTTAGGCAGTTAATTAATAAAAACATGTTACATTGCCTGAATTTTGTGAGGTTTAAGGTACTTGTCAACTCTTCAAAATTCAGGATTTCTTGTGATTTCTTTTCATACTAAAATGTGTACCTGGAATCCTATATACTGTTACTTAAAGTGGAACCCCAAAATTGTATAAGTTCCTGGCCCCACTTTGCCTCAGTCCTCATCAAGTGTCACCCCTGATGTGTGGTACACACCACACAGCACACACATTTCTACAGGGGGTCGTGCTGGGGGGTGTATCTCTTGATGGAGGGAAGAAAGGGCCAAGGGCCTTGATGGAGGTAAAAAAGGCTATGGTTCTATCATGTAATAGAGCTGGGACTTGGAATCCACAGAGGTGAAACGATGGGGCAAATCCAATCACTCGGCTTCCACTTTGGGGACTGAGGCACAAGAATGGCAAATAGAAAAAACGGAGGGGGTTTAGCAGCATCCATGGTTGAAAGAAAGAAAGAAGGAAAAAAGGAAGGAAGGAAGGAAGGAGGGAGGGAAGGAAGGAAGGAAGGAAGGAAGGAAGGAAGGAAAAAAGAGGAAGAAAGAAAGAAAGGAAAAAAGAAAGAAAGAAGGAAAGAAAGAAAGAAAGAAAGAAAAAGAAAAAAGGAAAGAAAGAAAGGAAAGAAAAGATTGAAAGAAAGGAAAGAAAGAAAGAAAGAAAAGAAAAAAGAAAAAGGCGGGGAAGAAGAAGACCCTTCTAAGTAGGTTGCAGTTCTGTATTTGGCCACAAGATGGCGGTAAAAGAATGTGCTGTCCATTCAGTCAAAAACTCATTAAGAGCTAATCAAAGCAAAGCGGGTTTTTCCTGTTTCCTGCTGGTGCCTTCTCCCCTTTTCCAAGCCTCAGTGCACTTGCTATTGTTCCATTCTTTTTGGTTAAAGTCATCACAAATCTGCGTGTTTGTTTGTTAACTCAGCTGTAGCCTGCAGTTCGTCTTCTAGACAACTTTCCTCGCTTCTTATAGTTAAGGATTATGTTCTTATTAACTATTATTAGAAGAATTTTCTGACTCAGAAGTTTCAGGACTTAACGCTATAGTCTTCGTTTAATAATTGCCTGATTATGTGCTGCTCTGCTAGAAGCTTTCATTACCCGGCTTCTATTTCCAGAGCATTTCTCATACCCCGCTCCCTCAGGGCTCTGTATTGAGCTTTATCTGACAAACCAGTCTCGACCCCTGTCTGTCTGGGAGAGATATGGTTCCATCTGGTTTTGCTGGGGCCCCACGAAGGTAAATTACTCCTATGTTAACCATAACAAAAAAGGTCAACTTGCCCAAGAAAACCAATGACAGAAATAGAAGAGCCAGCCTCGCTGGATCCAATCCTTCATTTGCCAAGCTGGCCTTGGACACTGTTGCCCCATTCTCTCCCACCAGCTCCCCAGAGATTTTGACAGCCCTGTAGGCCAACACTATTCACTCAGACTCCATCCCCCAGAGAGCACAGGGCAGCCACCACAACTGATCACCTCCTAACCTCTTTTGAGAGTTTTGCCGTCACTAAGGGCCCTTGACCTGAATGTGTACTTGGCATATGAGCGGGGTCTCTTGCTGGGAAACTGTGCCAACAGTGAGAGGCAAAGAACACAACTCAAGAGCAACCGTGCTCTTCTCCTGAGTGTACAGGCATAGGAGCTCCTGCCTCTCCAGCAGCTGAGATGACCGTGTTTGTTTTGATGAGTCGTGTTTGCCTTCTTAAATTGATGACACTGCCGGCTGAGGTTGGAGAGCCATCTGTGTAAGAAGACGCAGCAAAGCTCACTGGCCCACACTCACAGCAGATCTTGGCTGCATCCTTAGTAAGCCTCCCACGGTCCTTGACTGCTCCAAGATTGACACGTCCCATGAGACAATGGACACTTTTGCAAAGAGGAGCAGAATTAGAAAGCTCATAGTCTGTTTCCCGTGCAGACCCGGATTATTCTGGTTTGGCCTTGTATAAATGTCCTGCTCTGAACAACAGCTTGGATTCTCTGGTTGGGCAGAATGGAAGAGTCAGTGCTGGACAAGGAGTTAGGGGACCTAGATTCAGATGCCAGCTGTGTCCCTTCTTTTGCAGTGAAGGACTTCTTCCCCTAGCTTCTGAGTGCCACCAACAGACACCCTTCCCCCATCCCCCTCAGGCCCTTAGCTATGGCTACGGCTACATCTTTTCCCAGGATAGCCCACACCCGATGACTGATTGACAAGGGGGCATTAAGGCTCAGCCCTCTCATCCCATCTTAGGATCGCTCCAAGGGTCATTCAATCTTTCAGCCTCCTTATAGAGCAGGCTAAGACTTCCCTAAAGACTGCATTGCAGCTCCACTTCTTCTGCCCACTCTTGCTTTCTTCTCTTCCCTTCCTCAGTCATGGGTCCCACAGGCTGTCCCTAATAAATCTTCTGCACACTAAACACCACCTCAGAGTCCTGCTTCCTGGAAAGCCCTGAGTGCAACAGGGACCTTGAGAAAGTTTAGTACCCTTTCTGAACTGTGTCAGGAGGTTGTCCAAGAGCCACGGAGCTATGTTTTGTGCTACCCCTCTTTGTGGTAGCTGTTCATTACCTCTCAGCTGTTCGCTACAGATTCCACCAGCTCTTGGCAACTAGACCCACGAAGGAGCTCAACATGGCCCGAGAACGCAGTCGCAAAGATGTATTCACACCAGATGTGGCTGCTCATCAAGGCAGGCTCGCAGACGGTGCTGGGACATGGTCTGTAGCTCTCAACTCCAATCCAAAGAGCATGGCTGTATTTGGTTTTCAAGCCCATTTGCTGCTTAATTCTTTTTTTTTTTTTTTTTTTTTTTTGAGACAGTCTCGCTTTGTCGCACAGGCTGGAATACAGTGATGTGATCTCAGCTCACTACAACCTCTGCCTCCTGGGTTCAAGCAATTCTCCTGCCTCAGCCTCCCAAGTAGCTGGAATTACAGGTGCACGCTATCACACTTGGCTAATTTTTGTATTTTTAATAGAGACGGGGTTTCACCGTGTTGGTCAGGATGGTCTCAAACTCCTGACCTTGTGATCCACCCGCCTTGGCCTCCAAAAGTGCTGGAATTACAGGCATGAGCCACCATGCCTGGGCTTTGCTGCTTAATTCTAAGGAATAATTTCCCCACTCAGTTCCTCCAACCTAGAGACAGGCCTGGGAGGTTGTCCACTGGGCTGCTTTATCCCAATGTTGACCTTTTCTATCTCTCTTCCTGTAGAGAAGCCCTGTCCAATAGACATAGAATTCAAGCCATATACATAATCTTCAGTACGAATAGCCATATACACAAAAGTAAAAAGAAACAGGTGAAATTGATCAAAACAATATACTTAACTCGATGTGTCCAAAATAGGATCATTTCAACATGTGATCAGCATGAAAGTAAGGTATTTTAAATTCTTTCTGTTCCTACTATCTTTAAAATCTGGTGTATCTGACACAGCACATCTCAGATTGGACTAGTCACATTGCACATGCTATTGAACTAATCACAATACAGTTTAGGCGACGGTATTGGACAGAGCTGGCATAGATTAGAAATCAAGAGCGTTACAGAATAATGCAAATGAGAATCTAGGATTTTGTAGCAGAGCACTTCGGTTTCTAAGGCTGATGAGTTTGAAGTCTCAACTTGTAGGTTTTTGTTGGCCCTTGTATCTCAATTTTCCATAAATTAAGGATAGGTCAGGTGCAGTGGCTCACCCCTGTAATCCCAGCGCTTTGGGAGGCTGAGGCAGACAGATCACTTGAGTCCAGGAGTTCAAGACCAGCCTGGGCAAACTGGCAAAACCCCATCTCTACAAAACATTCAAAACTTAGCCAAGTGTGTTGGTGCATGCCTCTAGTCCCAGCTACTAGGGAGGTTGAGGTGGGAGGATCACTTGAGCCCAAGAGGTCAAGGCTGCAGAGAGCTGTGATTGTGCCACTGTACTCCGGCCTGGGTGACAGAACAAGACCTTGTTTCAAAAAAAAAAAGGGATAATATTCTACCTGCCTCATAACACAGGTGTGAGGCTCTAACAAGATAACGCCCCTAAAGCAACATTGCATCCTAGGTTATCCAAATACAACGGCTTTCTTACTGACTTCCCCCCAGCAGCCAGGACTGAGGCTTGTAATGTTTGAAAGCAATACCAAAGACATGTTTATTTAGAGGTACATTTGCATGCCTCTTACAAAGTCTTGACCAATTTTCTAATCCCAATCAGGAAAGGAAGCGTTTGGAGCGAGGTATAATGCTACGTGTTCCTTTAGAATATAAAACGTTTAATTAGATGCCAAGAATTGGAAATCTTGATTCAGAGCCCGAAATGGCTAATAAGGTTTTATTGTTGCTATTACTTAGAGTTTTTATAGAACTTCAGGCTTGCAAAGTGCTTTTCAATCACTTGAGAGAATCTAAGTTTGTTAACAGCAAGATGAAAAAATGTTCCATTCATCAGGAGAGACAACATACATAATATTTTAAGTATTTAAGAATTACGACCCTGCTGTGAGAACTACTAAAATTACTTCTATGTGGATACAAGAGAGTCTAGTTATAGCCAAAGGACTTTAATGCGGATACCAGTGTTATTACCCTGCTGAGTCTGCAAGGGTGAACCTTTGCAAGTCAGGAAATAGGAAAGTTTGTAAAACAAACATTAGCTGGCTCTAGTTACATATACGGAGCTTTTTGCCCACACGTGAGTTTTGAACATTTTTCTAAAGGGGCCCTTAAGGTTTTATAGGTGATCATACTATAAAATCATACATCGTTCCAATATGGCATCATTTGTGACTGTTCTGGGTCACTGAAATCTCCCAGGATTCTGCTGTTGGGGCTCCTTCAATGAGAGACAAATTTGTCCCAATTCCTCTATACATATTATCAGTGGGGCAGCACTGGCTGGAAAGCGTGTGAAAAGCCAGTTTCTCCTTCTCATGTATACCCAAGGCGGATGCAGGGCCTCTAGCCTGTTGGATGTATCAGTGAGCTTCTGCTATGACTCAGAGCTCAGCACATACAACCGTGAGCGTTGGTGGATCTGGATGGTTGGTTAGGTGGCTCTGCTGATCTCGGCTGAACTTGATCACGTGTTTGGGAGGCAGCTGGTTGATGGCTGATCAAGCTTCAATTCAACTTTGCCCCAAATGTTTCTCATCATCCAGCAGGCTAGCCAGGACATACTCTCATGGAGATGGCGCTGGGTGTGATGGTACATGCCTGTAGTACCACCTACTCCAGAGGCTGAGGCAGGAGGATCCTTGAGGCCAGGATGTTGAGGCTGCAGTGAGCCATGATTGTGTCTCTGCACTCCAGCCCTGGGAGACAGAGCAAGATCCTGTCTCTTTAAATTAATGGATAAAAATTTTTTAAATATCATGGAGATGGCAGCGGTCTAAGGGAGCAAGCTCCAATGCAAGAGACACTTCAAGCCTGTGGGGCATTCCTGCTAATAGCCCACTGGCCAAAACAAAGCACGTGGCTGAGTCAATGTCCAGAGCTGGGGTAGATCAATGCACCTGCTGTGAGAAGGCACTGCAGAGTCACATGACAACGGGCACAGATGAAAGAAGGGGTGAGACTTGTCGCCATCCACACGAACTGCCATGGGTAGGGATGGATTAGAATCGTTTTCACCAGGCGCAGTGGCTCATGCCTGTAATCCCAGCATTTTGGGAGGCTAGAGTGGGTAGATTGCTTGAGTCCAGGAGTTCAAGACCAGCCTGGACAACATAGCAAGACCCCCGTCTCCACAAAAAAACTACAAAACTTAGCCAGTCACAGTGTTTCGTGCCTGTAGTCCCAGCTACTGGGGAGGCTAAAGCAGGAAGCTCACTGCTCCTGGGACGTCCAGGATGTAATGAGCCACGACTGTGCCACTGCACTCTAGCCTGGGTGACAGAGTGAAACCTGTCTCCAAAAAAAAGAGAATCATATTCTTGAAAAGGAAAGATGTGTTATCGACAATATGCATCCATTTGGACTGAGAGAAAATGTTCACTGGCAATACCAAGCTAATGCCAAGCCACTTTCTGCCTTCACCTGTCAAAACAGTTAATAGACCAAAGATCAAGGGAAAAATTTTCCCCAGCTTTATCAAAGTACGATTGACAAATAAACCTTGTATTAATTTAAGGCATACAACATGATGTTTTCAGGTAAGTATACATTGTGAAATTAGCTCCCTAATCAAGCTGTATCATCACTTCACATATTTACCCTTTTTTGTTAAAACTCTTAAAAGATCTCTATTAGTGGCCGGACGCAGTGGCTCACGCCCGTAATCCCAGCACTTTGGGAGGCCGAGGCGGGTGGATAGCCTGAGGTCAGGAGTTCGAGACCAGCCTGGCCAACACGGCAAAACCCTGTCTCTAGTAAAAATACAAAAATCAGCCAGGCATGGTGGCACGTGCCTGTAATCCTAGCTGTTAGGGAGGCTGAGGCAGGAGAATCACTTGGACCCGGGAGGCAGAGGTTGCAGTGAGCCAAGATCGCACCACTACACTCCAGCCTAGGCAACAGAGCAAGGCTGTCTCTAAAAAAACATTTTTTTTTTTTTTTTGGTAGAGATAGGAGTCTCACCGTGTTTCCCAGGATGGCCTCAAACTCCTGGCCTCAAGTTATCTGCCTGCCTCAGTCTCCCAAAGTGTTAGGATTACAGGTGTGAGCCACCATGCCTGACCAAGAATGCTTTTCAAGTAAACCCCTCCCTAACCAACATTAGCCCACAGCCACCTCCTGCCTGCCTTCTTGGCGTGGCCTCCACTTAAGGCCCTAAGCGCGCGGCAGAATTCAGCCTCAGAAAGCAGGAGGTCAGGAACTGCAGGCCCCAGCAGCCATGCCTTGGCTGTGTTTGGGCGGTTGCCACGCATGCTGGGGAGAGATTCTGCTCTGTGCAATTCGGCCGCGCATCAGCTGGTCCTGTGCCAGGCCCACACTCAGGCCCGTCTGTCAGGGTGGCACCTGGCCCTCTCGCAGAAACAGATGGTTTCTATTGATCTTTCCTTGCTGGTGTTTTCTGCATTAACACTCCAAACCGGCCCAGCTTAATCCTGGAACTTAATGGAATCCTCACATGCTCTAGTTTCCTCTATGTTTTCCCCGTAGCCAAATTGTTTTTCTTTCTACCTTCCTTTATTTTTAAAGTTTTTACTTTTCTGTAATAGTAGAATTATAAATGGATTTGTATATACAGAGGGAAAGATCAATAGCTTGTATTTTCGAGGACAAAATGTAACTTCACAGCAAAGTGAAGACAATTACGAAAAAATCATTTGTTTTTCCATTTCACAGGTCTCAACATACAGCTTATCTCACATCCCTAGACCAAACCAACCTTCACCTCCCTGGAGGCAGGAGGCTCAGCCTAACAAAACCTTTCAGGGTACAGAGAAAATAGGAAGGCCCATCCTTTCCTTTGTAGTGGCCCAGAGGACAATATGGATTGAAAAGTTTTGTTTTTAAAGAAAAGGCATGACTTCCAGGCAGCTAAATGTTACAGACGTTTCAAAGGCAAGACAGCACTGCCACCCTGAGGTTCCAGCTGCGGAGGAGACAAGTATCTCTGGTGACCTGGCCAGAGGAGAGCAGGGCACCTCCCCCGTGCTTGGGCCGGCTGATCTCTGCGTGCAACCCAGCTTTGTGCAGGTTTAGCTTTGGCTAGTGAGGCTGCCCAGCCGCACCCAGCAACGTGCAAATCACAGCCTTAGTTGGGCACTCCTTCTGCTGTGTGCCTGAGATGCCAGTGTTAGAGTACATAAAAGGGGAGGAAGGGCTGGGCGCGGTGGCTCACACCTGTAATCCCGGCACTTTGGGAGGCTGCAGCGGGCAGATCACCTGAGGTCAGGACCAGCCTGGCCAATATGGTGAAACCCTGCCTCTAATTAAAGTACAAAAATTAGCTGGGTGTGGTGGCGCATGCCTGTAAACCCAGCTGCTTGGGAGGCTGAGGCAGGAGACTCATCTGAACCTGGGAGGTGGAGGTTGCAGTGAGCTGAGATTGCGCTACTGTACTCCAGCCTGGGCAACAGAGACTTCATCTCAACAAAAATAAAAGTGGGGGGAGGGGGCCAGGGAAGGAAAGAAAACCTAGGAGCAAATACTTGAATATGCACAGACTAACTCTGGCCAATAGAAATACACTGCAAGACACAGATGTGATTCCAAATTTTATAGTAGCCATTTGTTGTTGTTTGGATAGAGTCTCCCTCTGTCACAGACTGGAGTGCAGTGCTGAGATCATGCCTCACTGCAGCCTCGACTTCCCAGGCTCAAGCAACCCTCCCACCTCAGCCTCCCAAGTAGCTGGAACTACAGGCTTATGCCACCATGGCTGGCTAGCTTTAGTTTTTTTGTAGACACGGGGTCTCACTATGTTGCCCAGGCTGGTCTTGAACTCCTGGGCTCAAGCCATCCTCCCTGCCTAGGCCTCCCAAAGTGCTGGGATTATAGATGTAAGCCACCATGCTTGACATAGTTTTTGAATGTAAAAAGAAACAGGTGAAAATAATTTTAATAACATTTTATTTAACTCAGTACATCCAAAATATTATCATTTCAACATGTAATCCATATGAACTGTTATTAATGAAACATTTTACATTCTGGTTTTTGTACTAAGTCTTTGAAATCCAGTGTGTATTTTATACTTCCAGTACATCTCAATTTGGAAGAGCTGAGAGCTTGCTAGTCACACGTGGCTGGCTAGTGGCTGCTTTATTGGACAGCACATGCCTGGGGTTTTCTGGAAGGGGACTCCAGAAACAGTTTTAACGGGGGTGGCCTCTCCGGAAGAGAACTAAGAGAGACTAAGGGGGAAGGGATGACAAGGTTACTTTTAACCGTAAAGGCTTTTATATTGCTTGAATTATGTGCCAAGTATATGGGTTGCATATTAAAAACACACACACACAAAGGAAAATAGGCACCGTCCTACACTCTTGGCAAGAGTATGTGCCGATCCCACATTCTGGAGGGGAATTGGCACAATTCTACATCTAGAAAGGTAGTTTAAAGAAATGAATCAGCCAGGCACAGTGGCTCACTCCTATAATCCCAGCACTTTGGGAGGCCGATGGGAGCAGATCACCTGAGCCCAGTTCGAGACCAGCCTGAGCAACATAAAGAGACCTCGTCTCTGAAAAAGAAAAGAGAAAAAGAAATGACTAGACAAGAGAAGCCAGTATATTAGGAAAAAGGATGCTCACCTCAGCATCTTAATTCCTACTGCAACATTGAAAACATCCTAAGCGTCATAAACCGATGTGCAGTGAAACTGCACCCTCTGGAGGGGGTGCCTTCTAAAGACAGGCAATCAGAGATTGAAATCACCAACAGTCAAAACTGCCTTTGAAAATAACACAGGACAGCGATGTAGTGGAGGCTCAGCACTAAATTCTGTACAGCCAGTTCACTGTTTCTCAGAGTGAGTCCCAGATGCAGTAATTTGCTCACATGTAGGGGCCATACTGTGAGAAATATGTGCCCTAGACACTAGTATCACTTGGCAAGATTGGAGAGAGACATTTGAATTGAAAGCAACTGAGGAAATAGAAGACTCGTGGCTTCCATCTCATGTTCATTCCTTGAGCGAACTGGTGAGCAAAATCACCCCTATTATTTCAACTGTTGCCTCTTGCTCTTCAAAGTGTATACAGTGCAATTGACATATTTTAAAGGGGCTGATGATGTGACTCTGCTGCATATTGACATGTAACTATAAAGAAAACAGATGGAAAGGTACACCCCAAACATTGTGTTTTTTAATAAATGATTTTTCCTTTTTTGTTTTCATGTGTGCATATTTATCTCTATTTTTACATTTTTCTCCAACGAACAGCCTGAGAGTGAATTCTGGATTCCTTCTGGAATAGAAAAATAATTGTTTTAAGTCAGTGCTTGCCCACCACAAGGTAGCCCACCAAAGCTGAAGAGTTACAGGTTCCTCTGGATCCCCCCAGGGCCTCCTAAAAAGGGAAAGTGTTGTGTTCTCTCCTTCAAGCCCAGGGCACATTCTATTGCCACCACAGTCAAAGGGACTTGGGAGGCATTAGAGATGGTGCTGGTGCTTCCAGAAACTGCAGTCCTGCTGTGGCCCCCTGAAGACAGCAGCTCCCCTGCCCTAACATGATGCCATTACCCCCTGGGGTTCAAAAAATATGAGAAACATCTACTGCAGAGAGGCTCCCCACTCTGGGGACCCAGCTACCTCATCCCTTCTCCTGAGGCCTTCTGTCACCACCCCACTGCCATGCCACACTTGGAGCTAGGAGCTAGCGCAGCTGACCTACCAGCCTTGACACAGCAGGACAGACCTCAGTAGACACAGGGCACCTTTCAGAGGAACAAGCAGAGCCTCAAAACACGCAGTTAGGTGCAGGTTGAAAGCGTGAAACGATCTCTTGCAGCAACTTGCTGCCATTTCCAGTCAGCAGGCTCCCCCCTTGGAACATGCTAACGAGCATCACCCCCAGGTACCCTTGGCTCACCTGGAGCCTACAGCATCTCACTGACTGTGCAGAGCGAGCCTCCAGTGGGGCGTTGTCACTCCTACTTGACAGGCGAAGGAAGCCAGGCTCCGGGAGACAAATGAACTCACCTAAGTGTCTCAAGGTGGGCTCCCCGGGAAGGAGACTCCTGGGGCAGAGTTGAGCCTGCAGGATGTTGATTAAGTACTTTCGGAAAGGAGGAGAATGAACTGGGGGAGCAGAAGGGAGGGAGGGTGGGTGTTGGAGTCAGCTGTGATGCGGGCTCTGTGACAGCCTCAGGCATCCCCATGGGAAGCTCTGGAGCAAGACTGGCTTTTCAGAGTTGTCCTGAGTTGGGTCAACACATGGCTGGATTTTTCAGCTCTGAGCGGTCAATGAATGGGGACTTCCCTGGAAGGCAATGACCTTGATGAGGCGCTCTCTGGAGCTGCTAAGGGCTGAGGGTGTCTGCACAGCCCTGCCGATACAGAGGGATGGGAGCAATGCATCCTTCCTTGAAGGGGGATCACAGTGACCACTGTTAAAATGCATGCTCTAAATGAAGAGACCCCCCAAACAGGCTTTGTGTGAGCAACATGGCTGTTTATTCACCCAGGTGCGGGTGGGCTGAGTCTGAAAGAGTCAGTGGAGGGCAGTGGGATAGGAGATGGTTTAATAGGTTTGGGGTAGGCAGTGGAAAGTTACAGAAGTTATGGTTTAGGGTGGTTTTTTGCAAGCTGGAAGGGGGTCATAGGTTTGCAAGCTGGGAGTGGGCTGTTGGGGGGGAGTCACGAGTTGACCAAGGTCAGTTACAAAGTCCAATGGCCTTGTCAATTGAGGCCGGAATAAGAAACAATAGAAGAATGTCTCAAGTTAGTTAGGCGCTGCAGGGGTTGATCGTTTTTCCATTTTTCATGGTCTTCAAGTCATTTCAGGTTTTCTAATTCCAGAAGGCCCTCCAAAGGTGTATGTGAAGGCCACAGAGGTTACCATGCCATCCACGGCACAGTCAGACCTTACAACCACCACACCAAGGTCACCTAGCTAATGAGTGAGCCGTCATTGAGAGCAAGCAATTTATCAGTGCTTTCTGCTCTGCTACTGAGTTAAACTGCCTCCTCTGAGCTTCAACTTTCACAGCAGCTCTGGCCCTCCTCCTAGGCTAGGTCCTCTCTCTCAGACCTTCTAGAAAAGATCAAGTCCCTTTTGAAATCTAGATAACAGTGCCATTCCAGCTACATGCAACCTAGGCCAAGTCTCAGGAGTTCCCTGACCAGCTAGCTATTCCAGTTTCTGAGGCTTCAAGATCTTTCACTTGCGCCCCAATTAAGCCAAACATAGCAACTTCTTCCTCTTTAGCTCAAGGGTGAGCCACTCTGCCCCCTACCCACCATCACCACCATGACCTCTGCAGCCTCCTTCAGCCCCACCTCATTCTTCAGCAGTTTTATGAAATGTTGTTTCTAAATGAATCGGCGCAGGAACAGAAAGCCAAATACTGGCCAGGCACAGTGGCTCATTTCTGTAATCCAAGCACTTTGGGAGGCTAAGCCGGGCTGATCACCTAAGGTTGGGAGTTCGAGACCAGCCAGGCCAACATGGCAAAAACCCTGTCTCTACTAAAAATACAAAAATTAGCTGGACGTTGTTGGTGGGCACCTGTAATCCCAGCTACTTGGGAGGCTGAGGCAGAAGAATCGCATGAACCAGGAAGGTAGAGGTTGCACTGAGCCTAAATCACACCAGAGCGAGACTGTCCCAAACAAAAAACAAAAACGAACAAACAAAAAAGGCTGCTTCTAAGTGAATCAGTGCAGGAACAGAAAGCCAAATGCTAAATGGGAGCTAAACATTGAGTACACATGGTCACAAGGAAGAGGACAACAGACACCAGGACCTACTTGAGGGTGGAGGGTGAGAGGAGAGAGAGGATTGAAAAACTATTTATCGGGTGCTAATGCTCATTACCTGGGTGACAAGATAATCTGTACACCAAATCCCCATGAGAAACAATTTACCCTTGTAACAAACCTACACATGCACCCCCTGAATCTAAAATAAAAGTCGGAAAGAAAACAAAAAGGCTGTAATTATCCAAAGGAGTTTTACCAAAACCTAAGGAAATTCACAAGGGAAACGAAGAACACTGGCAGTGCATAGTGGCAATTCGTAAATATAGTTTTCTCATCCGGTGGTAGCTTACCAGGCATCAGTGAGCTGAATCAAAATCCTGACTCAGAGACACCCCTTTTCTTTTTCTTTTCTTTCTTTTTTTAAATATTTTTTTGACACCGAGTCTCACTGTTTCCCAGGCTGGAGTGCAGTGATGCGATCTTGGCTCACTGCAGCCTCCGCCTCCCAGGTCAAGTGATTCTCATGTCTTAACCTCCCAAGTAGCTGGGACTATAGCCATGCACCACCAGGCTTGGCTAATTTTTGAATTTTTAATAGATACAGGGTTTTACCATGTTGGCCAGGCTGGTCTCGAACTCCTGACCTCCAAGTGATTCACCTGCCTCGGCCTCCCAAAGTGCTGGGATTACAGGTGTGAGCCACCACGCCTGGCTCCCTTTTCTTTTTCTTTTCCATTTTTTTTTTTTGTGTGTGTGACAAGATCTCACTCTGTCACCCAAGCTGAAGTGCAGTGGCCTAATTATGGCTTCCTGCAGCCTCCACCTCCTGGGCTCAAGGGATCCTCCCACTTCAGCCCTCCCCCGGCCCCCGGAGCTGGGACTATAGGCTTCAGCATCTCAAACAGCTGGGATTACAGGTATGTGCCATCACACCCAGCTAATTTTTTAAAAATATATATTTTGTAGAGCGGGGGGTCTCACTGTGTTGCCCAGGCTGGTCTCAAACTCCTGGGCTCAAGTGATCCTCCCACCTCAGCCTCCCAGTGTTGGTATTGCAAACCTGAGCCACCGCACCCAGGCGAGATGCCCCTTTTCACTTCTCAAGAGTGTTTGTGTGTGTGTGTGTGTGTGTGTGTGTGTGTGTGTGTGTGTTTTGAGACAGGTCTTGCTCTGTCACCGAGGCTGCAGTGCAGTGGCACAATCACAGCTCACTGCAGCCTTGACCTCCTGGGCTTAAGTGATCCTCCCACTTCAGCCCCCCAGTAGCTGGGACTATAGGCATGCATCGCCACACCCAGCTAATTTTTGCATTTTGCATAGACAGAGTTTTACCATATTGCCCAGGCTGCACTTCTAGGGTTTTTATGCCCCCTCCTCACCTACAACCAGCCACACAGGGCAGGAGTTAGTGGGCCACTCATTCCTGTAGCCCATCTGGAGGTGAGTGACACAGAAGACAACCCACACAGGCAAAAGCAGGCCAAATCATACCCCTCACCCTTCCTTAGGGGAGGACTGTTTCCTTCCTTCCTTCCCTCCCTCCCTCCCTTCCTTCCTTCCTCCCTCTCTCCCTCCCTCCTTCTCTCTCTGTGTCTCTCTTTCTCTCTTTCTTTCTGAGTTTCACTCTTGTCGCCCAGGCTGGAGTGCAATGGTGCAATCTTGGCTCACTGCAACCTCCACCTCCTGGGGTCAAGTGATTCTCCTGCCTCAGCCTCTCAAGTAGCTGGGATTACAGGCATGTGCCACCAAGCCCGACTAATGTTTTGTATTTTTAGTAGAGACGGGGTTTGGACATGTTGGTCAGGCTGGTCCCAAACTCCTGACCTCAGGTGATCCACCTGCCTCAGCCTCCCAAAGTGCTGGGATTACAGGTGTGAGCCACCGCGCCCAGCCCTGAGGACTGTTACTTCATTTGGAGAGAGCAGGATTCTGGGATGCAAATGCACACAGCAGTGGCTTGGGAACGGTGTTCTCGCTGGCTGGAGACTGGAAGGAAGTGAGTGGATTGGGGGAAGAGCATTGATGTAGGAGCTGAGGGACAAAGGAAACGAGAAGAGGCAGAAATAGGTTAGCGATGGACAGGGATGGCGGCAGCCTTTGTTAGAATCCCACTTGTCCTGCCAAGTATATTAGTCCACTGAAACAAAGGACCACACACTGGCTGGCTTCACCATCAGAAGTGTATTATCTCAGTTCTGGAGGCTGGCAGTCTAGCTCGAGGTGTCGGCAGGGTTGGTTCCTCCTGAGGGCTATGAGGGGAATCTGTTCCATGCTTCTCCCCTAGCTTCTGGTGGTTTTCTGGCAACCTTGGGGGTTCCTTATCTCACAGAAGCATCACCCCCATCTCTACCTTCACCTTCTCATGGTATTCTCCCTATATGCATGTCTTTGTCCAAATTTCTCCTTCTTATAAGGACACCAGTTACATTCGGAGGTACTGGGGGTTAGGGTGCTAACCTAGTAGGCTGGTGCAAAAGTAATTGCGGTTTTTGCTACTGAGAGTAGTGGCAAAAACCACAGTTTTTTTTCGCCACCATGTTTCACCAACATGGTGAAACCACGTCTCTACTAAAAACATAAAAAAGTTTTGCGATTACTTTCAGTGGCAAAAACCACATTTAATTTTGCACCTTTGCACCAACATCATATCTTTTGGTGGGGGGAGGGACAGAGTTCAACCCCTAACACCTACTGATTCCAAACGTAGAGTGTGAGTGTCCCTGGCTTTTGTCTACGCAGCATGCCTGGCTATCTTCTTCTGGTAACAGCACTCCCCTAACTTTAGAATGAATCCTTCAGGCTGGACACAGTGGCTCACCCCTGTAATCTCAACAAAGGGAGGTAGGGGCGGGAGGATACTTTACACCCAGAAGTTTGAGGCTTGCCTGGGCAACACAGAAAGACTCTGTTCTCCAACAAAAAGGAAAAACAAAAAGCAAATTTAGCATGAATCTTTTCTTTCTATACTGCTACCAATAACATGACCCCATCCTCCCATTATAGGGATGGGCACGTGATCCAAGGTGGCCAATCCAACTCTCTCTCAGTCTCTCTAGGTTCTGTAGTTTTAAAAATACTTCTAGTGTGTGGATGGGGAAGGAGACTAGGCCTGTTTGCTCTTAGGGAAGTCCTCTACAATGACATACCTAGATTGTTAGAGGTCCAGGGTGACTATGGCTGGGGGAAACAGCCTGGCTTTGAAGTTTGAACCCCAACCTCCTCATTAACTGGCTGATTCAGTTTTCCATGTTGCAGTTTTCTCATCTATAAAATGTAATAACAACAGTGATATTTCTGTCAGAGCACTCTTACAAGGATCACATAGGTGAGAATATGTAGGAATAGTCTATACACATATTTATCATTAGAAAGACAAAAATTTAGGAATAAGGGAGCCAAGGAGTAAAAATTTGTCCATATCAGCCCAGGTGCAGTGGCTCATGCCTGTAATCCCAACTTTGGGGAGTCGAGGCAGATGGATCACCTGTGGTCAGGAGTTCGAGACCAGCCTGGCCAACATGGTGAAACCCCACCTCTACTAAAAATACAAAAAGTAGCCTGATGTCTTGGTTCATGCCTGTAATCTCAGCTACTTGGGAGGCTGAGGCAGGAAAATCACTTGACCCCAGGAAGCCGAGGTTGCAGTGAGCTGAGATCGCACCACTGCACTCCAGCCTGGGTGACAGAGGGAGACTCTGTCTCAAAGCAAAACAAAACAAAAACAAAAACAAAAATAAAGAATTTGTATATATCTAAGCAGTCCTGTCTTAGAGATCTTGCCTCCTGCCTTGCTGTCACTGCTCCCCTCCATCTTGCAGTTAGGTGGGTCCATATGATTGATCCTGCACACTGGTTTGTGATCTGAAATGACATGCGTCACTTCCCAGCTCAGAGTCAGTGTGGGACTGCACAAGGGCATGAATGCGGAGGTTGGAGGGTTAGGCTTATTAGCGGCCACCAATTGGCAGTCTACCACAATGGTCAGACACTCATTCACTTATTTATTCATACATTCATTCACTCATTGAAATTTTTTTGAGTATCTTTTAAGGGCCCAGCACTGTGCTAGGCTCTGAGAAGACAAATGTCATGGCCTTCAAGGTGCTCCACATGGCACAGGGGCAGTAGATGCGAGCAAATAATGGTAAGGTTCCCTAGGCCCCTCCATTTCCAGGGGGTGTGTGGAAACAGTGTGGTGGGGATTGAGTGTGGCAGGCACCCCCCAGCAGTGAGGGCCTATCTTCCTCTCACGCTCTCGTTGGGGCTGGTGGTCCAGGAGTCTTACTCCTTGGAGACAATGTGGACCATGAGGTCTACCATCCTGCTGCTGCAGCCAAATTTATTGTCATACCAGGAAATGAGCTTGACAAAGTGGTTGTGGGAAGTTAAAAGTTTCCTCTTTAAAGTTTCCTTTCTTGTTAAAGAATAATTCATAAGTGTGCTAATAACTCTGTTAAGCCCTATCCTATGTAGCTGTTAGACATGCCATGCTTACAGGCATGTAGTACATCCTATGTCCTTGTACTTTAACTAGGACATCTGTGCTGGACGTGCTTACAGTCATGTCCCAGCTCTCCATTGCTTTTACCTGTTTAGAAAAGTTTTAAGTTGTTAGCCAATTGGGTTTTAGTTTAGATTGTGAGGTCTGGCTCCAGCCAACGGAGAGCAGACGCAGCTATAAGGACAACCCCAAATGGGTAAGGAATAAATTTGCGTGTTTTCCTTTGTTCATTGTGCTCTTGTGGCAAGCTGTCTAGCAAGAGTACCCTTCCTGCAGTCTAGGAAGTAAAAATTGCATTGCTGAAAGATCCTTTGTCTTAGTGCTGATTTTTCTTTGTGGCACTGAGCATCTATTTCCAACATTGGTCATTGAGGACCCCATCTCTACTAAAAATACAAAATTTAGCCGGGCATGGTGGCATGAGCCTATAATCTCAGCTACTC
>NW_016107928.1:1015951-1017383 GCF_001604975.1 Cebus imitator | reverse complement strand
GAATTCTTGTAAACATAACTAGAATACCAATATTGCCCCCAAAATAATTAACAATGATATCTTAATGGTTATTGTCACTTTCTGTTTTTAGGATTAGGTCTCACTCTGTTACCTGGGCTGGAGTGCGATGATGTGATCATGGCTCACTGTAACCTTGAACGCTTGGGCATGTAGTTACCGAGTGAGTCAGAAGGAACGCGCCATGCTCTGAGTTCCAAATCAAGAGTCCTTTATTAATTAGCCAGCGACTGAGAGACGGCTAATGCTCAAAATTCTCTCAGCCCTGAGGAAGGGGCTTGATTTCCCTTTATACCTTGATTTAGGTAGGGGAGGGGGAATCCAGCTGAAGCAGAATTTTACAGAAGCAGAACAGGCAAGTTAGCTAGTAACCAGCGGGGAGGAGGTTCCCAGGATTGTTGGTTGCTAAGGGTATTTCCAAACAATCACCAAGGGGGGATTCAAAGAGAGTTATACACAATAGCAGGTGTGCTTGCCAAGCAGGGTGCAGTTACATTGGTTATACCGTAGGATAAGCACAGAGTCAGTGTGACATAAGCACAGCATCAGTGCGGCCCAGTTATGCACCCAAAGGGGCTGTGGTAGGGAGGGGGAGGCTAGGTTGGCGTTTACAGCTAAGATGGAGTCAGTGATGCTAGCCCAGGGTAAGTTATTACAGGCATACGTGATACTCCTGCCTCAACCTCCTGAGTAGCTGGGACTACAGGCACACTATTATGCCTGGATAATTTTTTTATTTTCTATAGAGACAAAGTCTTGCTATGTTACCCAGGCTGGTCTTGAACTCCTGGCCTCAAGCAATCCTCCTGTTTTGGCCTCCCAGAGTGCTGGGACTACAGGCCTGAGCCACAGCACCTGGCCAGCCCCTGAGTTTTGTCAATAAAAACCAGTAGTCTGTTTCTGTCCAACCATCCTAATTCACTGCAGCCCAGCACCTGTCCAGGCCCCAAAGGCTCTCCAAGGAAGGCTGACCCCTCCCTCTGGTGACCCCTGGGATGAAGTACCAAGAGCTGGGATCCCAAATGATGACTGTTTGCTTTTCCCTGAAACACTCAGCTCTTGTTTCCACAACACATCTGAAGTCCGGCAGCAGCAGTCCCAACCGCACCCTGGACAAGAATCTGCCTTTCCCAGCCAGGAACAGTGGCTCATGCCTGTAATACCCGCATTTTGGGAGGCCGAGGCAGGCAGATCACCTGAGGACAGGAGTTCAAGACCAGCCTGCCAACAACATGAAACCTGTCTCTCCTAAAAATACAAAATTAGCCAGGCATGGTGGCACACATCTGTAGTCCCACCTACTGGAGAGGCTGAAGCAGGAGAATCGCCTGAACCCGGGAGGTGGAAGTTGCAGCTGAGAACGCACTATTGCAGTCCACTCCAGCCTGGGTGACAAGAGTGAAACTCTGTCTCA
>NW_016107928.1:1012099-1015731 GCF_001604975.1 Cebus imitator | reverse complement strand
ACAAAAAGAATCCGCCTTTCCCAGCAACAATCTGTACCCCGATATTGAGTGTCATCCAGCTTCTTCCTGCCTAGTGAGTTCCCCAAGGGTTCCCATGTCCTCTATCTGGGAGCCGAGCCCACCAAGACCCTCTCCACCCATCAGAGAGGGACAGACCCTGATTTCTCTAATCTCAGGAATCTCCTTGATCCCTCACAAAAACTTGACCTGGGATAGTCTTTGTGTACCAAGGGTTACTGGGAGAAACAGGCCATATCCAGACACAAAGAAAGGTCTTGCTGTACCCCTCCCGATGCCAATCTGTCACCAGTAAGATTTATAGCCATAAGAGAGGTGGATCAAGGTCAGCTCCAAGGTGATCTGCTAGCTCCTCCTAGACAGCCTGTGTTGTTGTTTTGCCTTCCTTTTGTTTGCTGTTTAGTATTGCTCTATTGCCCAGGCTGGAGTGCAATGGCACAATCTTGGCTCACTACAACCTCCCCCTCCTGGGTTCCAGTGATTCTCCTGCCTCAGCCTCCTGAGTAGCTGGGACTACAGGTGCTCACCACCACGCCCAACTAATTTTTGTATTTTTGATAGAGACAGGATTTCACCATGTTGCCCAGGCTGGTCTTGAACTGCTGTCCTCAAGTGATACGCCCCCCCTTGGCCTCCCAAAGTGCTGTGATTACAGGTGTGAGCCACCGCATCTGGCCATGTTCCTTTATTTTTTGAACACGTAGTACATTTGCATGGTTCAAAATTCACAAGGTAACAAAAGATATATAGTCTCCCTACTCCTGCCCTCAGCCATCCATATCTTCTCCCCAAAAGCAACCAATGTGATCAGTTTTTTGTGTGTTTCCTTCAGTTATTTTACGTAGATACTAGCAAATATACATATATCTTTATATGTTCCACCCCTTTTTACATAAATGGTGGCATGCAATACACAATGTTCTGCTACTTTTTTACACTTAACAATATATCTACAATTGATCCACAGAGCTTTCTGTTCTTATTACAGCTTCAAAGTACAGTGTATTCTGAAGTATAAATGTATTCTGAGCTATTTAACTGAAAGCCTTTTATTGGTTGACTTCCCGGTTGGTTTACATGCCACTTACAAATACAGTCATGCCTCACATAACAAGGGGGATACGTTCTGAGAAATGCATGGTTAGGCGATTTTCTCACTGTGCAAAATCAGGGAGTGTGCTTACACAAACCTAGATGGGATTGCCTACTGCCATAGACCTAGGCTGTACGCTGTGGCCTACTGCTCCTAGGCTACTAACCTGTACAGCGTGTGACTATACTGCATACTCTAGGCAGCTTGTTGGAAATAGATGCTTGTTGTGGCAAAGAAAAATGAGCACTGAGACAAAGGATCTTTCAGCAACGCAATTTTTACTTCCAGGATTGCGGGAAGTGAAATCTCACTAACCATGGTGCCACAAGAGTACAAAGAACAAAGGAAAACACACAGATTTATTTCTTGCACATTTGGGGTCGTTCTTACAGCTGTGTCTGATCTCCGTTGGCTGGAGCCAGACCTCACAATCTAAACTAAAACCCAATTGGCTAACAACTTCAAATTTTCTAAACAGGTTAAAGCAATGGAGAGCCGGGACATGCCTGCGAGCACACCCAGTACAGATATCCTGATTAAAGTACAAGGACATAGAATGTACTACATGCCTGTAAGCATGGCATGTTTAACAGCTACATAGGATAGGGCTTAACAAAATAAGCACACTTATTCTTTAACAAGAAAGGAAACTTTAAAAAGGAACTTTTCTACTTCCCACACAACTATAACACAATGGTATTTCTGTATCTAAACATAGAAAAGGCACAGTAAATGGTATGATTTTTATGGGACCACCTTCATATATGCAGTCTGGACTATTGATCGAAAACATCATTATATGGCACATGACTGTAACTGTACTGAATAAACTTATTAACAGGACTTACACAACTTTTAACCAGTAAGCTCTCTTGCTTAGAAACAAATTAAAGTTCCAATTAAAGGAGGCATCCTGTTGTGTAAGATAAAGAATAATAACATACCCTACAGGATTAGAAAAGATACAACTTACTTTTGGCTGGCTCGGGACAAGGGAGAAGATATATGTGGAGTGAAAAAGACTGAGTCTGGGCTGGGCACAGCCACGGCGGGTGGATCACCTGAGGTCAGGAGTTCAAGACCAGCCTGGCCAACATGGTGAAACCCCAACTCTACTAAAAATACAAAACATTAGCCGGGCTTGGTGGTGGGCGCCTGTAATCCCAGCTACTCAGGAGGCTGAGGCAAGAGAATTGCTTGAACCCAGGAGGCGGAGGTTGCAGTGAGCTGAGATCATGCCATGGTATTCCAGCCCAGGCAACAAGAGAGAAACTCCGTCTCAAAAAAGAAAAGAAAAGAAAAAGACTGAGTCTGTAAGAGGGGAAATCACAGATGGATTCATTTAGAAAAAAATTAAGTGACATTGAACTATGTATAGAATGCACGGTATGGGGGTGGTGAGCTGTTACTTCAATTTTAAAAAAGGAAAAAAAACTTCTAACTTAAAAATTCCAATATTAAAATGGCATCATATATACTGCTTGCCTAGGAATGTAAGTATCAGGCTGTCGAAATAAATCACAGACCTACTGCAAAATCTGACCCAGTTCTTAGGAACACAGACTATAAAACACCATAATGGAGGCAAAAATCCACTTCCAAATCTCCATTGTCTCAGAAGATTGGATTTAAAGAAGTCCTTCTCTATTCAGTGACACTATAACTGGTAAATTTGAATAATACTATTCCTGCCTCTTGTCATTAATGTATGCTTGCCACTTCTTGGCAAATGTCTCTGGTTTCTTTTTGGTTTGTGGGTAGAAAGTGAGCGTAATGCAGTTAAGGTAGGAAATTTTCCCACAAATAGGCACTGCAGACATGACATCTTCCCACAATGCACTTGATGCTCTGACTTATTAATTAGGACATTATATGTATTGCTCCATGCATGGGGTTATATTTAATTCCACGTACTGAACAATCTAAGCTTTCTACCTTCCTGACTTTGAAAATTAATTTGTAACAACATTTCTTGTGTGTTTGTTCAGAAAAACATTCTTGTAACAAGGGTGGGAAATCATTTTCAGCTGACCCAGAGAGGTGAAAAAGTCAATTGAAGTCTGGGATAGAATCCCCAAACGGGAACATCCACAATTAGCCCCTGGCACCCCCAGGTTCAATCTTCCAGAAAATTCTGTCTAGAAGTATTGAAAAAGCTTTGCCATCAATCAGATCTGAGTTCAAATCTAGATTCTACCAAAATCTAAAATACGGCTGGGCGAAGTGGCTCAGCACTTTGGGAGGCTGAGGTGGGTGGATCATTTGACGTCAGGAGTTCCAGACCGGCCTGGCCAATATGTTGAAACCCCATCTCTACTAAAAGTACAAAAATCAGCCAGGCGTGGTGGCAGGCACCTGTAGTTCCAGCTAGTTAGGAGGCTGAGGCAGAATAGCTTGAACCTGGGAGGTGGAGGTTGCAATGAGCCGAGATCGCACCACTGCACTCCAGCCAGGGCAACAGAGCGAGAGATCGCACCACTGCACTGCAGCCTGGGCGACAGAGCGAGACTCCATCTCAAAA
>NW_016107928.1:1009915-1011499 GCF_001604975.1 Cebus imitator | reverse complement strand
TTTCCGAGACAGAGTGTTGATCTGTGATCTGTCACCCAGGCTGAAGTGCAGTGGCACGATCTCAGCTCACCACAATCTCCCCCTCTCGGGTTCAAGCAATTCTCCTGCTTCAGCTTCCCAAGTAGCTGGGATTACAGGCGCCCACCACCACTCCCGGCTAATTTTTGTATTTTTAGTAGAGACGGGGTTTCACCATGTTGGCCAGGCTGGTCTCGAATTCCTGACCTTGTGATCCACCCACCTAGGCCTCCCAAAGTGCTAGGATTACAGGAGTGAGCCACCGCACCCGGCAATGAGAGCCTATTTCAAATAGGCATTGTGCAGGTTGATTTGAACACTCATTATGCTCATTAGCAACATACCTGGCAACACCTGTAAAGGGCAACTGATTGTTCCAAGAGGGTAGCTTAAGGTAAATACAGTAACACACATTGTTAACACACTGTCTGTATATTACAGACACCGGTCACAGACAGTAGAATACCATACACCTATTAAAAAGAATAAGATAAATACTTCCTGACATGGCATGGTAGCTAAGATATTTTATCTTTTTTTTAGAGAGAGAGACAGGATCTTACTATGTCGCCCAGGGTGGTCTTAAACTACTGGCATCAAGCAATCTTTCTGCCCCAGTCTCCCGAAGTGCTGGGATTACAGGCATGAGCCACCTTACCCAGCCACTGAGACATTTTAAAGTGAAATAAGCAAGAATGTGTAATGTAATATTTTTCTTAAAAAATAAAAAATTATATATAAGATTGAATAGGTATACCAGAAAGTCTAGACAAATATAGAACTTATTTTTACGTATAGGGAGGGAAGAGATGACCGAAACCTTACATGTTTTTCTTTTTTGTTGTTGTTTTTTTTTTGAGACGGAGTCTTGCTCTGCCGCCCAGGCTGGAGTGCAGTGGCATGATCTTGGCTCACTGCCACCTCTGCCTGCCTCCGAGGTTCAAGCGATTCTTCTGCCGCAGCCTCCTGAGTAACTGGGATTACAGGCACGTGCCACCATGCCTGGCTAATTTTCATATTCTTAGTAGAGATGGGGTTTCACTACGCTGGCCAGGCTGGTCTCGAACTCTTGGCCTCAAGAGATCCTCCCAGCTTGGCCTCCCAAAGTGCTGGGATTACAGGCGTGAGCCACTGCACCTGGCCCATGTTTTTCTTTATGCATTTCTGTATTTTGATTTTTTTTTCACAAGCTGCGTTACTTTGGTAACATACATTTTAAAAATTAAAAGTTTTTATAAAGTGATGTTGCAGAATAACTATGTGATGAAATGCTTATAATATATTGTTGGGTAAAATAGTATTTTATTAGCTATATAGTATTCCATTAGCTATGACAACCATTGTCTCCCTATCTGCATGCAAACCCCTATGGCAGATGATTGTATTTTCCAAAGATGGCCACACCAACAAATATCCTAACCCACAGGCTCTTCTTACAATGTGACTTTGACTTTGACAGGCCTCTACCGACGGGTGGAGGGGCGTCTATGTTCCCGTGCCTTGAACATCGGCAGCCTCTTCTAACTGCCTTGACCAGTAGAAAACAGAGGAAGTGATGCTCAGTGA
>NW_016107928.1:1003605-1009180 GCF_001604975.1 Cebus imitator | reverse complement strand
AAAAAAAAAAAAAGAGAGAGAAAGAGAGAGAGAGTTGCCCAATATGCCCCAACACTTCCAGCCCCTAGATGTTTGAGTCTTTTCAGCACAGGCGCCAGACACGTTAAGTGAAGAAGCCTAAAAGATGACACCACCTCCAGCCCCGTATGACCGCAATGGCATTGACAGACCCCAAGCCAGGTGCCACCCAGCCAAGCTGCTCCCAAATTCCTGATCACAGAAACCCTGAGAGCTAATAAATGGATATTGTTGCTTGAAGCCACTGAGGTTTTTGTTGTTGTTGTTTCTTTCTTTTTTTTTCATTTGAGACAGAGTCTCACTCTGTCTCCCAGGCTGAAGTGCAGTAGCACGATCATGGCTCACTGTAGCCTCGACCTCCAGGGCTCAGGTGATCCTCCCACTTCAGCCTCTCTGATAGCTGGGACTACAGGTGTGCACCACCACGCCTGGATAATTTTTTGTGTTTTTTGTAGTGAAGAGGTTCCACCATGTTGCCCAGGCTTGTCTCAAACTCCTAAGCTCAAGCTATCTGCCGGCCTCGGCCTCTCAAAGTGCTGGGATTACAAGTGTGAGCCACTACACCCAGTCTGAAGCCACTAAGATTTGAGTGGCTTATTGTGCAACTATAGATAACCAAGACACCCCTTTTGAGAGCGTGCACTGCTTCCTCAGCCTGGCAGAGGAAGTCCTAAGAGTCTGTTGTCTGCACACCCACACCCACACCCACACATACCAACAGCTATCAGGACCAGTGGACATTGCCTGGCCCTGGCGGAGCTGCTCTGTTTCTTTCTTCCAAAAATTCGTAATGTGAACACCAACACTGAGTCTCCTAGCTGGGGGGCACTAGACAGTTAAGCTTCAGTTTCCGCCCTGTGTCCCGGCCAGCGAGGAGGGCAGAAAAATGAATCAAATACCCAGAGAAAGGCAGTAAACAGAGACCCCATCACCTTAACAGAGGATAAGAACCTGCTTTCCTATCTTTCTCTCATGTTCCTGATACACTTCCCAGCCGTTGGTTCTTCTGAGAGACATCCTGATGATCACCATCTTAATTATTATTATTATTATTATTATTATTATTATTATTTTGAGACAGAGTCTTGCTCTCTCACCCAGGCTGGAGGCTGGGGTGCAATGGTGCGATCTTGGCTCACTGCAACCTTCACCTCCCGGGTTCAGGCAATTCTTCTGTTTCAGCCTCCCCAGTAGCTGGGATTACAGGTGCCTGCCACCACACACAGCTAATTTTTGTATTTTTAGTAAGAGACAGGGTTTCACCATGTTAGCCAAGCTGGTTCCGAACTCCTGGCCTCAAGTGTTTCACCTGCCTCGGCCTCCCAAAGTGTTGGGATTACAGGTATGAGCCACCATGCCTGACCTGTCTTCATTATTATTATAGGTCAGGATGATGGAGTGTTCCCTAGCCAAGTACAGTTCTAGGCACTCTGCCCATGTTAACTCATTTAATCCTTACGTGACCTATGGGGTCAATACCATTATCCGTCCCATTTTACAGATGAGGCAACTGAGCACTGAAAGGTAAAGTAACTGATCCAAGGTCACACAGGTAGTTGGATAATAGAATCTATGTCTTACTAGCTTTTTACCCAATACTGTTGTTAGATACCCTGTTATCCTTCCAGTAAAGGACCCACTTTTTTTAAGGTCTTAAGGGGACCGAATGAGTCACTTGCAATCAAATCATTTCTGATGAAGCCAAGTGTGTACAGGACCATTCCAATTTGGTAAAATTTGATACAATTAAACCTAACATCAATACAAGAGGGGAAAACACAATGATTGCAGGAAACACCATGATGGCTTCGGGTACAAATGTCACTTCAGGTCACTGGGGCTTCTAGAATTGAGACTTGTCTGCTCGTGCGGTAATTGCTAGGGATAGAGCTGGGTCAGAAAGAATTGTGGACAGGAAGGAGTGGAGGAGGGCAGGGGGCCATCAGGTGGGGAACATCCATGCCCAAGCCAAGGCAGTTCAGGAGAAGAGAGGAAGAAAATGAATCAAAACTCCAGCTGGATTAGGTAAAAACTGAGGAAATCTAAATAATGTATGGACCTGGGTGGCCAGGCATGGTGGCTCATGCCTGTAATCCCAGCACTATGGGAGGCTGAGGCAGGCAGATCAGTTCAGGTCAGGAGTTTGAGACCAGCCTGGCCAACATGGTGAAACCCATCTCTACTAAAAATACAAAAATTAGCAGGGCGTGGTGGCAGGCGCTTGTAATCCCAGCTACTCAGGAGGCTGAGGCAGGAGGATTGCTGGAACCCAGGAGGCGGAGGTAGCAGTGAGCCAAGATCGTGCCACTGCACTCCAGCCTGGGAGACAGAGCAAGACTCCATCTCAATCAAATAAATATATAAAGTATGGACTTTATTGTTAATATATTAATATTGGTTCATTGATTCTGACAAATACACCACACTAACGTATCATGTTAACAATAGAGGAAAGTTGGCTGTAGAGTATGTGATAATTCTCTGCACTTTCTTTGCAGTTTGTCTATAAACTGAAACCTATTCTAAAATGAAAAGCTCATTCAAACATTCAAAACATGAAAAGCTCGTTCAAAGCTTCTAACTGGAAAGCTGAACCGGGCACCAAGTGGAAAGCTGAACTGTGGATTAGGGAGAGAGCAAATGCCGGATCAGAAGTCTGAACACCAGGTGAGTTAGGAACACGGGGTTGTAAGCTCCTCCAAGGCAAAGTCTTGGTCTGAGATGTCCTTCTCTCTCCACCCCTGACACCACACCTAGTGCACTCGGAACTCAAGATTGAAATGGGTGAGGACAACAACAATGCAAAGCCAGGCTTCCATGCTCCTCTGTAGGCTCTCCCTAATACCCAAGAGTGGGCCAGTGTAAGGCATTCCTGCAGGCCACTAGATGCAGGGTTCCTGGAATGGCCCTCCTGGGGATGAGGAAGGGTATCTAGAGACCAGAGACTTTTCATTAATAAGTCATCGCATTCATAAAGAAGGGGAAGTAGCTGCCAGAGGTGATGAGAGAAGAGAGAGCATAGTTGGTTTCCTGAGGCTGGTAATGGATCCGTAATGACCAATTCACACTTCCAAGTCTAGACTCTTTCCCCTATGGTCAGCAGGACGATGCTCAATGACTGGGGGAAGCTGCAGTGTGGTCTCCCTAGAGGAGGGAGGAGCTTGAAGACATTGTTGGAAGCTTTAAACAGCTTCAAGGATGGGGAGGAAGTGGGGAAGCAGTGAGTGGGGAAGGAGAAAGCGTGGTCAGGCAGGTTTGAAGGCCCACATGACAGCCACTTCCCAGGGGTAGGGGAATTTCCACAGCAGCAATCAGCAGCTCACTAGAGAAAGGGAAGGTGGGCAGCCACATGCTGAGAGGAAAGGGAATCAGGCTGTGGTTTTTTGAATCGTGGGTTCAAAGCAGAATGGGGAAGGGAGAAGAGACAGAAGGGGAGCTGGTGGGAGGAAACAGAGGACCTGCTCAGGACATCAAGCACCCCAACCAGCTCCTGTCAGCTTCAGAGATTCTGTCTTGAAAAGAGTTGTAGCAGAGATGAGATCTTGCCCTGTCTTTGCTTTTGTAATTATCTGTGCTACCAGAAAGGGGTGCAGATCCAGACCCCAAGAGAGGGTTCTTCGATCTCACACAAGAAAGAATTTGGGGCAAGTCCATAGAGTAAAGTGAAAGCAAGTTTGTTAAGAAAGTAAAGGAATAAAGAATGGCTACTCCACAGACAGAGCAGCAGCTTGGGCTGCTCAACTGTTAGTACTTATAGTTATTTCTTGATTATATGCTAAACAAGGGGTGGATTATTCATGAGTTTTCCAGGAAAGGGGTGGGCAATTCCTGGAACTGAGGGTTCCTCTCCCTTTTAGACCATATAGGGTAACTTCCTGACATTGCCATGGCATCTGTAAACTGTCATGGTGCTGGTGGGAGTGTCTTTTAGCATGCTAATGCATTATAATTAGCACATAATGAGCAGTGAGGACGACCAGAGGTCACTTTCATCACCATCTTGGTTTTGGCAGGTTTTGGCTGGCTTCTTTACCGCATGCTTTATCAGCAAGGTCTTTATGACCTGTATCTTGTGTCAACCTCCTATCTCATCCTGTGACTGAGAATGCCCAATCCCCTGGCAAGGCAGCCCAGTAGGTCTCAGGCTCATTTTACCCAGCCCCATTCAAGATGGAGCCATTCTGGTTCAAACACCTCTGACATCTGGGAATTGAACTTACTGTGATCCCTTTACTACCAGAAGATTCCCTCTATTTCATACTTAGGGATAAATAGAAACCATCATTTGTTAATTTATTCATTCACTCATTCATTCATTCCTTCATCAGTTGCTGTGTGCTTACAATGTGCTCTGCACATATTGGGTCCTGCTAACTTGGAGCCGAACCATGCGGAAATAAGCTTTTTCTTCTTTACCCCTTCAGATGGGACATAAATTCTCCGTTTATTTCCCTAACATTCAGCTCTTAAGTCAGCAGGGCCCAGTGTTCACACAGTGCATTATAAACACACAATATTGGATAAAGGGATGAATGAATAGGTGAATGAACAAGTAACAAATAATGTTTCCTATTCATGTGAGTGTAAATATGCTCATCCACTAGGTGCAAACTGAAAATACCCTACTTTTGCCATTTTTTTTTTTAGACAGAGTCTCACTCTGTTGCCCAGGTTGGAGTGTGGTGGCCCGGTCTTGGCTTGGTGCAACCTCTGCCTCCCAGGTTCAAGAAGTTCTCCTGCCTCAGCCTCCCAAGTAACTGGGATCACAGGCACCTGCCACCTCTATTAGCACATGCCCAGCTAATAGAAACGGGGTTTCACCATGTTGGCCAGGCTGGTCTCAAACTTCTGACCTCATAAAGCACTGGGATTACAGGCATGAGCCACTGCGCCCAGCTGAAATGTTTTAGGTATAATTTGATATGGTAACATGCTTACATCTTTTTCCCCCTTTCACACAGCTAGGAACTCTGCCTTGCATGACTCATAAGAGGACAACTTGTTGTGTTTTCACTTATGTATATCCCTCATGTAACTGCCACCTAGATCAAGACACAGAACATTTCCAGAACCCCAGACCCTTCCCTTATGCCCTTCAAGTCGGCCTCCCTCACCTTCAGAGATAATGAATATTCTCACTTTTATTATCATAGAGTCAGAAGATGTAGTGCATTTGATTAGGTTTTTTCAGGGGAGTTGGGAAGAACTATCCCAAAGTCGCTGAAGTCAGTATCCGGTGGCTCAATGAGATGAAGTGCCCACTAAAACTGGAAATAGGTTTGCCCTCTGCCTCAGCCAGGAAAACAAGACATATCAAGTAAGGCCAGGCTCGGTGTCTCACACCTGTAATCCCAGCACTTTGGGAGGCCGAGTCAGGTGGATCACCTGAGGTCAGAAGTTCGAGACCAGCCTGGTCAACATGGTAAAACCCCATTTCTACTAAAAATACAAAAATTATCCCAGCATAGTGGAGGGCGCTTGTAATTCCAGCTACTTAGGAGGCTGTGGCAGGGGAACCGTTTGAACCCAGGAGATGGAGGTTGCAGTGAGCGGAGAT
>NW_016107928.1:1002043-1003335 GCF_001604975.1 Cebus imitator | reverse complement strand
ATATTGGCCAGGTGCAGTGGCTCATGCCTGTAATCCCAGCACTTCGGGAGGCCAAGGTGGGCGGATCATGAGGTCAGGAGATGGAGATCATCCTGGCCAACATGATGAAACCCCATCTTTACTAAAAAAACAAAAAATTAGCTGGGCATGGTGGCATGTGCCTATAATCCCAGCTACTTGGGAGGGTGAGGCAGGAGAATTGCTTGAACCAGGGAGTCAAATGTTGCCGTGAGCTGAGATTGCACCACTGCACTCCAGCCTGGTGACAGAGCGAGACTCCATTTCAAAAAAAAAAAATGTTGACAGACATTAAGAAAAGGATGTACTCAACAGAAGGCAAGGTTTGTCAGTAGAAGTATATAAGGAGCCTAAGAAAAGAATAAGGATATGCAAGCAGTGTCCAGATGAGAACATGCTCATTTTAGCCAAGGATTTTTTGGTTACATTCCCCCAGATAGTCAATCAAACCAGCTGATGCAAAAGAGAAGGTTGACTTCACATCCATTAGGATGGCTACTATCAAAAAAACCCAGAAAATAACAAGGGTTGCTGAGGATGTGAAGAAATGGAAACCCTTATGCACTGCTAATATGAATGTAAAATGGTCCAGCCTCTAAGGAAAATAGTATGTCAGGTCCTCAAACAATTAAAAACAGAATTACCACATGCTATGGCTTAAATGTGTCCCCTAAAGTTCATGCGTCGGAAACTTAATCCCCAATGCAACAACAGTGTTGAGAGGTGGGACCTTTAAGAGGCGAATAGGTCATGAGAACTCTGCCTTCATGAATGGATTAATGTTGTTATTGAGGAAATGGGTTAATTATTTCGAGAATGAGCTTATTTTAAAAAGCAAGTTTGGCCCTATTTTGCTCTCTTTCTCTCTCTCTCCCTCTTGCCTTCTGCCATGGGATAGCACAACTAAAAGGCGCTCACCAGATGCCAGCAACTTGATATTGGACTTCCCAGCCTCCAGCACTGTAAGAAAGAAGTGCTTTTTTTCATAAATTACCCAGTCTGTGGTATTCTATTATAACAACACAAAACGGCGGCTCCAGACACCATATGACCCAGCAATTCCACTTCTGGGTATATACTCAAAATAATTGAAAGAAGGGTCTCAAAGAGATTTTTGTTTTTGAGACGAGGTCTCTGTTGTCCAGTTTGGAGTGCAATAATGCAATCTCAGCTCACTGCAACCTCCGTCTCCCAGGTTCAAGTGATTGTCCCATGTCAGCCTCCCAAGTAGCTGAGACTACAGATAGCCGCCATCATGTCTGGCTAATTTTTTT
>NW_016107928.1:984477-1001910 GCF_001604975.1 Cebus imitator | reverse complement strand
GTCCAGTGATCTGCCCACCTCAGCTTTTCAAAGTGCTGGGATTATAGGCGTGAGCCACCATGCCCAGCCTCAAGGAGATATTTGCACATCCATGTTCATAGCACCATTATTCACAATAGCAAAAAGGTGCGGGCAACCGGAGTGTCCATCCACAGATGAATGGATAAACAAAATGTGGTGTATTCTTACAACAGAATGCTATTCAACCTGAAGAAGGAAGACAATTCTGACACCTGCCACAACATGAACCTTGAGGGCATTATGCTAAGTAGAATAAGCCAGTCACACAAAGATAAATACTGTATGATTGCCCTTACACGAGGTATCTAGTGTAGTCAAATTCATAGAGACAGAAGGTAGATCAGTGGTTGCCAGTATCTGGGGTAATGGGGAATTATTGTTTAATGGGTACAGAGTTTCAGATTTGCAAGATGAAAGAGTTCTGGGGATGGACAGTGGTGACAGCTGCACAACAATGTGAATGTACTTAATGCCACTGAACTGTACAGTTAAAATGGTGATGATGGTTAATTTTATGTTACGTGTATTTTATCACAATTAAAAATATTTTTTACCGAGGTGGGTGGATCACCTGAGGTCAGGAGTTCAAGACCAGCCTGGCCAACACAGTGAAACCTGTCTCTACTAAAAATACAAAAATTAGCCAGGTGTGGTGGCGTATGTCTATAATCCCAGCTACTTGGGAGGCTGATGCAGGAGAATCGCTTAAACCCAGGAGGTGGAGGTTGCAGTGATCTGAGAGTGCCCCACTGCACTCCAGCCTGGGCAACAGAGCGAGACTCCGCCTTAAAAAAAAAAATGAAGTACAGACAGTACTGTAGAGGTCACGGAAATGGTTGAAAGCTATCATAAATGGCAAGGTGTGGTCCTTGCAGTCATCCCCAATATATGGTTTAGTACAGTGCCCTGTCAGTCTGATACAAATATTCAGTCTGCTCAGTGAGTACCTTCCAGATGTGGACATGGGTACAACAGAGCCTAATGAATTAAATATTTGCTCTGATTGTATACTCACCAAGTCTATTTTGAGTAACTCAGCAAGTCCTATGTCACTTGCATTTTTGGAGAGAATACACTAGCCAGGTTGACATGAATATGCAGACTACTACACACTTATATATCTCACTGTAAATGAACAAACTGCTATTTGCAACATTAAGATCTTATGAGCTTATTATTTTGGGTTGATGTCACCCAGTTGGATTAACTCTGGGATGCTGATAGAACTGGGATTCTCAGGCTGGAAGGCCAAGGCCCGGCTTTTGCCTTATAGTGAATTCCCATGGGAAATGACATCTCTACTATCTCTTGGAAGACGGCGGTTAGCATGCCAACCACAACACTGGCCTTTCTTTGGAAACTTCTACACTCCCTGAAGACATGTTTTGTAAACACAAGATTCTGCAAACATAAATTGAAACCACATACAAATAATTTCTACCAAGTCAAAGGGAAGGGCGCCTTCTCAAGATTCAGAAAAAGCAAACTAGATTTTTAAAACTTTTCTACTGGAAAATACAGCACACAAGTGAACATACAATATCAATGCTCAGAATATGGATAATCACAAAATGCACACTAGTGTAACAACTAACCACCACCATTCAGAAATGACCAGCACCCACAAATACTTCTGCATGTCTCTTTCAGACGCATCTTCCTCCCCTCCACCCTGGAGGTAATCACTATTCTAATTTTTATGGTAACTGTTTCCTTGCTTTTCCTTAAACTTTTGTCACCTAAGCTGGATCCTTTAAAAATATAGTTTCTTTTTTCTTTCTTTTTTGGAGATAGGGTCTCCCTCTGTCACCCAGGCTGGAGTGCAAAGATGCGATCTGGACTTACTGCAGTCTCAACCTCCCGGGTTCAAGTGATCCTCCTGTCTCAGCCTCCGCAGTAGCTGGGACTACAGGCATACACCACCATGCCTGGCTAATTTTTTTTTTCTTTTGAAACAGGGTCTCACTCTGTTGCCCAGGCTAAAGTGCAGTGGCACAAGCTTGGCTCACTGCAACCTCCGCCTCCAGGGTTCAAGTGATTCTCTCTGCTTGGCCTCCCGAATAGCTGGGACTACAGGCACACACCACTATGCCCGGCTAATTTTTGTATTTTTTGGTAGTGACGGGGCTTCCCCATGTTGGCTAGGCTGGTCTTGAACTCTTGACCTCAAGTGATCCTCCCACCTCGGTCTCCCAAAGTGCTGGGATTACAGATGTAAGCCACCACACCTGGCCCAGACTTTCCTTCTTTTTGATGACCTTTGAGGAGCAGTGGTCAGATATTTTGTAGAATGGCCTTCTATTGGCATTTGTCTGATGTTTTTCTCATTATTAGACTGGGGTTATGGGTTTGCGGGAGGAAGATCATAGAGGTGAAGTGCCTGTCATTATCACTGTATCACATCAAGGGCACACACTGTCAACATGACCGATCACTGTTGGTGTTGACCTTGGTGACCTAGCCTAGGTAGTATTTGTTGGGTTTCCAAACTGTAAAGCTGCTCTTCCCTCCCCCACACCTTTCCATACTGTATATAGTACCTTTTGAAGAACAGAAATTCTTAATTTTTACTGAGTGGAGGCTGCATGGTCTGGGAGAGGGGCACGATCTTCGCCTCCACAGGGATCCCAGATAGGATGTCTGGTTTGCAGAGATCAACTCATGTCACCGAGCTCACTCTGGGATCACTCAGAATTTATGGCTGGACTTAACTGGGGGGTGAAGGCGGGACTTAGGGAAGCAACTGGAATTATATATTCTTTCAAATCATGCATCTGGATCTTTAGCTCTGAAACCCAAGAGACAAGAATTTGACATTTGTTTTCTGGTTCTCCTGAGAATCTTCCCCTCAGGGCAAAGGATGGCTGGAGTCCTGACTATTTGACCTGGGGGGAGGGAGGAGAAAGGCTTGTTTTTGGCTAACAAATGGGGTCATAACTTCAAATATTGTATTACCCTGCCACACATATATCCATCTCTAAATGCTTCAGTGGAAAAGTTAACCATACATCAGCAGTTGTTTACTGAGCACTGAAGATTGAATCAGCAAAGCTGCATTCACGAAGCAGAACTGCTGACGATTCAGAATGTGACCTTGAATACACATGCCCTTTCCTAGGCTTCAATCTCTCAATCTATGAAACAAGGAGAGGGCTTCTGACAATGTTTATCTTGCTAAATTCCAAGGCTCTAAGGAACAGCAATGCCCCTTTGCGACCTCAGGTGAAAAGGGCCCTTAGATGTAAAGAATAAGCTATTCACTTTTAGCTCAAAAAGGGATGTTATTTCTCAAGACATAAATGGAGTGTGAAAGATTGTGAGGTTTTCTGGGGGAATGGGGGGGGTGGGGATTAATTGTATATTCAAGTCTATTTAGAAAATTTTTGGTCTTCCTCAAATTCAAAAAAATAAGAATGTACTAGAACTATTTTAAGAGCAGAAACATTCACTCCTTTCCTTGTTTCCTTAGGCTAGATGAAACGGTAGGCAGTCTTCTCCACTTTAGCTGACTATGTCTCTAAATAAGGTTTAGATAAGCTCTTGCAGGGCCTGTGATTCAAAACCTGTTCTAAGACATGCAGGAAGATGGACAAAGAATGAAATCTTAGTTGGTGTGAAGAGATTGTGAATTTATCATGCTTAAAAATGAATATTTAAAACTGATTAATTTTTTTTCGGCTGGGTGCGGTGGCTCCCGCCTGTAATCCCAGCACTTCGGGAGGCTAAGGCAGGTGGATCGCCTGAGGCCAGGAGTTAGAGACCAGCCTGGCCAACAATATGAAACCCCCGTCTCTATCAAAAATACAAAAATTAGCTGGGCATGGTGCCGCATGCCTGTAATCCCAGCTACTTGGGAAACTGAGGCAGGAGAATCGCTTGAACCCAGGATTCGGAGGTTGCAGTGAGCCGAGATCACGCCACTGCACTCCAGCCTGGGCAACAAGAGGGAAACTCCATGTCAACAACAACAAAAAATGATTAATTTTTTTCAAGTCAGTCACATTAGAGTAGAGGTTTTGGAAATTAGGTGCTTTAGACATTTTGGTTCTAATAATTTCACATGCCTAGTGGAAAAATATCTCTTCTCCCTTTCAGAGTTCTCTAAAGTCCCATTTGTACAAATTCTACTCTAGAGGAAAAGCAAGTCTGAGAGTTTCCTGTTTCTTGATGTTGGGTGAGGATATCGACTCTATTCCCTAAACTGAGAGTGGCTTTGGTAGGCATAATGTGTTCTAGAAAGTTCAAACTATTTAGGGAGTGTTTTTCTTTTTTAGCTTTCTTTCTTTTTTAATAAAGAGACAGGGCCTTGCTATGTTATCCAAGCTGGATTTCAACTCCTGCTGTCAAAGGATCTTCCCTCCTTTGTCTCTCAAAGTGCTGGGATTACAGGCGTGAGCCACCACACCTGGCCTCGAGAGTGTCTTTCTGATTCAGTTTTCAGTTGGGCAAGGTTTTCCTAGAGTGGGTCTGCTATCTGGGGAACTCTTGGGGTCACTGCTTTTAACTCACTCTCATTTTTTTCACCCTCAGGAAACTCCAAGAAGAAAATGGAGACTGGGAACTGAAGAAACAGTAAGGCATTTCCCCCCTCCCCCGCCCCAATAACTCTGTCTTACATTTGTGCACTAAACCATGCTCAAATGCCTTCAATGGCTTAGTGTAGGTCTCTTATGTACAATTTAAGATCCTCGATAAATATGTCCCTAACTGAAAGTTTTAGCTCTGTGCCTCCTCTCTTATATGATCTCTTCTTTGATCAAACTGATGCACACTTGATGGGCCTTTCTCCCTTCCTTACCTACAGTTTTCACTGGAACAACCTCCCTATCTCCTACCCTTGGATATGAAACTATTTCCACCTTTCAAGGTCATCAGCTGGGGTGTCATTTTCTACCTGCAGACGCTATAGTGTGTCCCTTCTTGCCTCACATTATAGGCAAAAGACTATGAACTGCGGGAGGCAAGGATTCTAATCTAATTACTATGTCTAGCCTTCATACATCCCCATAGAACACCTTGCCCAGATTGGAAACTGAGTGAATGGGAAAATTAAGTTATTAATTAACTTTCTGTCCCATAACTCCTTGTACATCGTTAAGTCTTTGGAGGTAGAATTGCCAGATTTAGCGAATCAAAATATAGGATACCCAGTTATATTTGAATTTCAGATAACCAGTAATACTTCTTTTACTACAAGTATGTCCTATAAATTAATTGCGACATAATAACAAATAATCTTTGTTTATATGAAATTCAAATTTAACCGGGTGTCCTGTATTTTATCTGGCAACACTACGTGGAGGGCAGGGGTTCCCCGAGGTGCCTGGCTTCTTCCCAGCAGGTGCTTGGCGTCTGTGTACTTGCTAGAGCGAAACCCCAACCAGCCCCGCCTTTCACAGCTGGCATCCGCAGCGGGGCGGAGGCACAAGATCAGGAAAGACTGACACTCTGGTTGGAGACCGTCGCTCGAGACTGGCAGAAAGGTCTGCACTCGGGAGGCCGCCTCACCCCGTGGGTTCCAAGACCCCTCGACTGACTCCATCACCACCTCTGACCAACCGCCCGACGCTCCACCTCATGACCCGTCATCACTGACCTGGGGGGCGGGACTGCCCGGCTTGTCAATCACTGCCTCCCATTGGCAGAGCTCTCCATCCGTTACTTTAACCCCGCCCATCAGACGGACGCTTCCCAGGTTACGACTATTCCGTAGGCCGCGGCGTAGCTGGTGATTGGTGGAGAAAGCGGCAGCTGTCCCTGCGGACGCGACGAAGGGAGGGGACCCGGGAGCCTAGACGAGTCCAAGCGCGTCACCCCCTCAAGCTGCAGTAGTCGCCCGTGTCCCGCCGGCCAGCTCTGTGTCGCCCCGCACTGCTGCGGCCGCCACGGCACCATGGCTGTGTTTATCATGCTCCTGGCGTTGGTGGCGGGTGAGGAGCCGGGGGCGGGCAGGACGCACCTTGGGAGGCCCCGCGCCGCTGGGCTTGGGGGTCGGGGGCGGCTGCGGGCGAGTGGCTGCGGGGCGGGTGCCGCAGTGCGGTCAGTCGCGGAGGCCTCACCTCAGCCGCCTCCCCATCAGCATCTTCTCCGGATCGGCCGTGGCGGCGTGGCCAGGCCGCCAGGGCCTGGCTGCGTAGGTGGCCCCTAAGGCGGCCTTCATCATCCACTTCTCTGCGGAAGGCGCGTCCGGCCGGCCTCTTCCTCCTGGAGAGGCTCTTCGGAGTACGGAGATGCATTTCTCAATGAACTGCTAAACCGCAGCCTATTGCGAAGAAGGGAAGGCAGACTTTTTAGCTGCCACTGGCTGCCGCGATGTTTTTGCATTTGTATGGTGTCTTCATTTCTAGTAGTTGTCATTAGTAATTGCTGAAATCTCCTCCCTCGTATATATTTCATGATGCAAAAGTTGAGATGGAGTCATTGTTTTTATATGATTGTTTCTTTCTTTCTTTCTTTCTTTCTTTTTTGAGACGGAGTTTTGCTCTTATTGCCCAGGCTGGAGTGTAACGACGCAATCTCGGCTCACCGTAACCTCCGCCTCCCGGGTTCAAGTGATTCTCCTGCCTCAGCCTCCCGAGTAGCTGGGATTACAGGCACCCATCACCACGCCCAGCTAATTTTTGTATTTTTAGTAGAGATGGGGTTTCACTTGTGTTGGCCATGCTAGTCTTGAACTCCTGACCTCATGATCCGCCCGCCTCGGCCTCCCAAAGTGCTAGGATTACAGGCGTGAGCCACCGCGCTCGGCCATATGATTTAAGGCGAATACAAAGCACCTCTTAATAGTTTGTCACAGTTCCAAATTTTAAGGATTTGGAAACTAGGATATGAGTCACATGTCAATAAATGGTAGCTTTCTGAGTAGAACCTAGGTTCCCACGCATTCAGCAAGAGGAGAAGAAATCAGCTAATACATGGCCTCTTACTGCTTATCATGTGGTAATGTATTTCACGTGACAGCAATCCTTAGAAGATGGTATCATCTTCGTTTTGCAGGGCAATCAACCTAAATAAATTACCCAATGCTAAACAGGTAATAGCAAAGCTGGATTTGATTTCAGATGAGCTGGTGCCATGGATGGGCCTTTTCCATTATATATGTTGTGTTGCACAGGTAATGCTATTACTGTGTGAGAATGTGGGAGTGATGGGAGCTAAGATTGGAGGCACAGACAGTAGTGAACAAGAGGCCAAGTTGAGAACAGCTTGGCGGAATGCGTGCTCTGATCCTTAGTGTGTCAGTTTAAAACCTATGGGAGGCTGGGTGTGGTGGCTCACGCCTATAATCCCAGCACTTTGGGAGGCCAAGGCAGGCGGATCACCTGAGATCAGGAATTCAAGACCAGACTGGCCAACATGGCGAAACTCCATCTCTACTGAAAATACAAAAATTAGCCGGTCATGGTGGGGCACACCTGTAATCCCAGCTACTCAGGAGGCTAAGGTACGAGAATCACTTAAACTCGGGAGGCAGAGGTGGCAGTGAGCCGAGTTCATGCCACTGCACTCTAGCCTGGGCGATAGAGCCAGGCCTTGTCTCAGAGGCAAGCAAACAAACAAACCAAAAACCTATGTGAGGTGTTGGGAGGTCCTGCTTTTGGAATGGCGATTTAATTCCGCACCAGGATGCTCTTGAAATCTGCAGATCTCCTCTGTCCCTAGAGGTGCTGGATTTTGTGTGTTAATGATAGCTATGTTGTATCCATGCCCCAAACGTTTTAGAGTTATTTCTTCTGTTTCTGGCTCTGGAAAGATCATTCTGATCTACTGAGATACTTTGAGGGAATTAATTTTAATTCAGTTTTTGAAATTTAAAAAATATTCCCTTTGATCCTGTGGTTTAACTGAACGTCTATTGAGATTCCATGTTTTAATGTTTTGACTGATACTATTTTGATTCAATAAGGTGTAGGCTTTTCTGTTTTGGGTCTGAGATAAAATAATTGCTTCTGCACATGGTTTGAACATGCGTGCGTTACTAGCATAGCCAAGTTCATACAGAACAAGAACCCGATCCTGTCAGCTTCTTAATTGCTCAGTCTTGTCAGATGAGGTTCAATTATTATTTTCCACAATGACTAAATGTGATGTAATGGAAAACATCTTTAAGAGCTCTGACTTCTCTATTCCAGGCAGAAACAAAAATAGAAATCCTTTAAAAACCGTATTACCAAACTAGAGAGAGCACTAGGGACTTAGAGAGAGGAAGGGAACTAGGGTTTTGAATACCGTATCATGAGGAGTATTTGAAAAAAATTCAGATACTTAGCCTGGAGAAGAAAGGCCAAGGGTAAACACATGGAATTTGAAGTGATGTCATGTAGAAGAGAAGAGAGATAGGACCCATTTTATTATTATTGTTATTGATTGATTCCATCCACCATTCATAGACAATCATGGCACAGTATAGTGGAGTTCCTAGAGGGAAGGATACTTAGCCCAGACTGGGGAGGCTGAGGAAAATTTCCCATGGGAGGTGCCTCCCAGGGCTAATTTGTGAAAAGTTGGGGTGGGAAGAAAAGGTATTTGAAACAGAACAGCATGTGTAAAAGCACAGCAATCTGGGAGCAAAGGGGCAAGTAGTTTGGTGGGGCTGAAATGTACAGGGATTAAGTTGGGGAGATCCCAGAAAAAAAGGTTGATGAGGTTCCTTGGGTGTTAATGTTTTGGGTTTTGCTTCAGAGTCTCTGGGCAGTGAGAATAGGCATTTAAGCAGAAGGGTGAATGAACAGATCTGTATTTTGAAGCAGTTATGGGAAAGGCTGGATTGGAGAGTCACATGACAAGGGTCGTAAGGCAACCAATTCTAGCAAACCTGGTGAGGGCCTGAAGAGTGTGCCCTGGACATAGAGGGGAAAGGATTCATGAGATAAGAAAAACAAGATCAAATTCAGTGGCTAATTACCTGTGTTGCTGAGGAATGATTTAAAGACGACTGATTCCAGCCACTGGGTGGAAGGTGGTATCATCCTTCAAGATAGAGACTACAGGAGAAGCGTGTGGAAAGATCGTGAATTCGGTGTTTTGGTGTTTGCAGCCTTAGGAGTAGATGAGCTCAGCCTGGGAGAGCTATAGAATAGGAAAGCAGTGAGAGTCAAGAATGGAGCCCTCAGATCTCCAAAGTGGAATATGCTAGGTGATCCATCTGGATCTCAGAAGAATGTACTAGAACTTTTATTTATGTCTTTTTCATTCTTGTTTTTGAGACAGGGTCTCACTTTGTCATCCAGGCTGGAGTGCACTGGTGTGATCATGGCTCACTGCAGCCTCGACCACCCAGGCTCGAGCGATTCTCCACATCAGCATCCCTAGTAGCTGGGATCACAGGTGCATGCCACCATACCCAGCTAATTTCTTATTTGTTTTTGTAGAGATGAGGTCTTGAACTCTTGGGCTCAAGTGATCCTCCTGCCTCAGCCTCCCAAAGTGCTGGGATTACAGGCAGATGTGAACCATCTCACCCAGCATTCATCTGTCTATCTACCTAACTATCTGTCTTTCTTTTTTTTTTTTTAATTGAGATGGAGTTTTGCTCTTCTTGCCCAGGCTGGAGTGCAATGGCACAATCTTGGCTCACCACAACCTCCGCCTCCTGGGTTCAAGCAATTCTCCTGTTACAGCCTCTGAGTAGCTGGGATTACAGGCATGCGCCACCATGCCTAGCTTATTTTCTATTTTTTTAGGAGAGACGGGCTTTTACCATGTTGGACAGGCTGGTCTCGAACGCCTGACCTCAGGTAATCCGCCTGCCCCAACCTCCCAAAGTGCTGGGATTACAGGTGTGAGCCACCATGCCTGGCCTAATTTTTTTATTTTTAGTAGAGATGGGGTTTGACTATGATGGCCAAGCTAGTCTTGAATGCCTGGCCTCAAGTGATCCACCTGTCTCGGCCTCCCAGAGTGCTGGGATTATAGGTGTGAGCCACCATGCCTGACCTATTTTTATCTTATCTCTTTTTGAATAATAAATATGAGATATTTTATAGACTGTCCCTCAATTTGGGTTTATCTGATGTTTTCTCATGATTAGATTGGGAAAAATACTACACAGGTATCTTATCCTTTCAAAAAATTTTATTTTTGTGTGCTTTGTAACATAGTACAAATACATAATCTGTTACTATAGTACAAGTGTATACATGGAGAGGATGAGAGGGAGAGAGAAAGACTGCTTTCCAGTTTTGTGCTGATAGGGTTGAAATCTAAAAAGGTTGGCCACCACTGCTTTAAAGGACAGGAAGGGAAAGAAACAGAGGAGAAGCAGTCAAAGGGGTTGCAAGGAAAACCAGGGACCGTGGCTGCATGAAGACCAAAGCAGGGGCCTTTCAAGGAGGGAGTTGCCAGTATCAAATACTTTGGGAAGTTAGATGAAATTAAGGGAAGGAAATTGCCTTTTTAGTTTGGTGAGTTGTTTCAGTGGCATAGTGGGCTTGGAAGGTATGGGTGGCCGGGTGCAGTGGCTCATGCCTGTAATCCCAGCACTTTGGCCAAGGCAGGCAGATCATTTGAGATCAGGAGTTCAAGGCCAGTCTGGACAACATATTGAAACCCCGTCTCTACCAAAAAAATACACAAGTTAGCCAGACGTGGTGGCACGTGCCTGTAGTCCCAGTTATTTAGGAGGCTGAGGCAGGAGAGTAATCTCTTGAACCTGGGAGACAGAGGTTTCAGCGAGCCAAGATCCTTACCACTGCACTCCAACCTGGGTAACAGAACAAGACTCTTGTCTCAAAAAAAAAATTATGTGGGTTAGGTAGTAAACGTAAAATGAAATACGGAAGCAAACAGTGGTTGATGGCTCTTCCTGGATTCTTCCTCTGAAGGGGAGCAGAGGCTGGTAGCTGGTGGAGACTGGTAGGACCAAAGGAGGTTTGTTATGGTTTTAGTTATAGAATGGGAGTGTCCTGAGTATATTTTTATGCCGAAGTGAAAGGGCCAGCGGAGAGGGAGAAAATCGGTGGTTTGAGGTGTGACTTCATTCATTCATTAATTCAACAAGTACTTACTAAGCACCTATGTGTCAGGCTCTGTTCTCAGCCCTGGGGATAGTGTGTGAACAAGAGGCACTGAAATCTCTGCCTTCATGGAGCATATATTCTATAGGGCCATCTTTTGATGCCTATTACCGTATAGCCACCTAACTCCTGATATGTTATCTGTCCTAGAATAGTGGCTTACTTGTGAAGGAACGAAGGTCCCTAAAAAGGCTGAACACAGGATTATCTTAGACTGGAGGAGGGACATCCCTGCCCTCATGTCTGGAGGGAGAGAAGGTACAGATAGGGGCTTATGCAGATAAGTTTGTAGTGGGGAGAGGAAGCAGGTAGCTCAAGAATTTCCTCTGTTTTCTCTGTGAAGCTGGAGATGAGGTTATCTGTGAGACTGAGTGGGGGAGGATAATATAGGAAGTTGAAAGTTAGGAAGCTCATTTCAGTTCAGTACAAGGAAAAACTTTTCAAAGGACTAGAATGTTGGGACAATGGAGCCAGTTGCTGGCAAATGTAGTTCATATATTGAGGTGGTGTCCCCATCCCTCGTAGTGTTCAAATAGAGGAGGGATGACTTTCTGCCAGGTATCCCTGAGACATGCTTATACCTATAAGCAGAAATTTGGACAAATGACCTTTCTCTGAATAGGAGTCCCTGACTCTAAGGTTTTCTAAAGCTCTGGGCTTCTGAAGGACTGTTGTACAGGCATGGAAGTTGAAACTATGAAGTTGAGGCAAATTATTTGGTATAGATTTGCTGGATTGAATAAGTAGGGCCATGTCTCAAAACAAGGGTGTCTCCAAATCAAAATATGGTTTTTGAAGTGTGTATGGTACCTGGGGCCGGGTGTGGTGGCTCACACCTGTAATCTCAGCACTTAGGGAGGCCGAGGCAGGCCGATCACCTGAGGTCAGGAGTTTGAGACCAGCATGGCCAACATGGCAAAACCTCGTCTCTACTAAAAATACAAAATTTAGCCAGGCATGGTGGCATACGCTTGTAATCCCAGCTACTTGAGAGACCAAGGCAGGAGAATCGCTTGAACCTGGGAGGCAGAGGTTGCAGTGAGCTAATATCATGCCACTGCACTCCGGCCTGGGTGACAGTGCGAGACTCTGTCTCAAAACAAAAAACAAAATATGTCATGGTACTTGGGAAGCATAAGTCTCTTGCTTCTCCATTTTTCTCAGTGTTTGCAGTAGTACTGCTTTAGTGAACCAAGATCTCTATCAGTTACAAAAGGCCATTCCATTCTGCTAATTTTTTGGTCTGTCTTCAGCTAGAGCAGTTTGGAAATTCCTGTTCTGACAGCTCTGCTGGATTGAAATTTGTAACTCTTCGTGCATCAGCACCATCCTGAGACCTTTTATTTACTGTCAATACTGCAACACCAAAACATTTACTGTTGCTTCCAACTTTATTTCCATACCCTGTTAGTGGTACTTTCCTTAGGTCAAGAGAATAACACTGATGGTTTACTGAAGTCTAATTTTCCCATACTAGGTGTGTAATATTTGTTCTGGACTTGGAGCTAAATTTTTCATAGCAACACAAAGCTTCCATTAGCTACTTGTCCCTGTGTAAGCTAGATATCACTAGGTTAATAGATGGATGAAGAGGCCAAATACTTCATCCTTAGCTGTGGAGGGCTTATAAGATAGTCCTTTTATTCTTATCTTTATCTTTTAATTCCAAATCCTTAGACTAGTTGACCTTATCATTACAGAATACCTTTTCTTACCCTCCTGACATGTCAACTACAAATACTATTTCCTGGATTTCGTTTCTAAAGTCTGAAGTGTTATGTTTTCATTTGTGACATGTATGCTCCCACCCACCCCCGCCACATTTGACAGTCCTCACTTCCCTAGGGTTGCCTGTAGAACATAAGGAAAGATGTTACCTATCCTAAGACATACTAACCTGCCAAAATCTTATAATGCCATACTAGGAACTTTATGAATTTCCATCATGTAGAGAGGATTGCTGATAGAAATAATTTAGAGATTTCAAGTTTCTTTTCTTCCTTTTTAGTCTGTGCCTGGGTTTTGTTTTTTTGTTTTTTAAGTTTTGGAGATATGCCACTGATTTCTAATTCCTGCCAAATTGCTACATGCCTCTATTAAGAGCCATCAGTAGGAAGGTGTCTGTATCATTAGGAAACCCTGTTTTATAGTTGTACCTTTGTTGATCTCTTTTTGAGATTTTGTTTGTTTGTTTCTCGTTTTTATCAGGTAGCCCCTGAACCGGAATAGGTCCAGAGAGGCTCTGATAGTTGTACTTTTGCTCTAGCAGAATGTGTGGACTTAAATTCTTAGAGAAATACTTTGAAAAAGAATTTATTATTTTTTAGGACTCAGCATTTTGACCAATCATAATTGAATGTGCTAAGTCAGTGGTGAATGGGGAAACATGTATTATATTTAATAATTGTCAAGGTAAAATATTTATGATGTTGATAATTCATTTACTAATTTGTTTTCTTTTCAGGTGTTTTGGGGAACGAGTTTAGTATATTAAGATCACCAGGATCTGTTGTTTTCCGAAATGGAAATTGGCCTATACCAGGAGAGCGGATCCCAGACGTGGCTGCATTGACCATGGGCTTCTCTGTGAAAGATGTATGTATATATTGTTTTAAATGTTGGGAGCTGCTTCTAAGAACATTTTTACTGATTTCTGCTAGTAACCCAAGAAAGCATCAAACAAACGTAGGTACATGTGGTACAGATTACAAAAGTTAAAAAGCTCATCTGGACCAGGTGCAGTGGCTCACGCCTATAATCCCAGCACTCTGGGAGACCAAGATGGGAGGATCAGTTGAACCCAGGAATTTGAGAACAGCCTGGGCAACATAGTGAGACCCCCATCTCAATTAAAAATAAATGAATTAATTTTTTAAAAGCCCATTTGTGGTTGGGAAGATTTTGGATAAGTGCTTCAAGCGTGGCTTCTGAAACAAATCATTAGAAATCATTTACTATATAATTATTTATTCATAGTAGTGAAATTCTTTGTATATTAGAGAATATATCTGTCCTGCTATTAACAGGATATCTACTTTGTTTTTGTTTTTTTAGTATAGGTGATAGATTCACTATGATAAAATATATATGCATTATGCCTGAGGTTAGGAAAATAGTGTGGTTAGTGGCCACAGGGCAGCCAAGGACCTTGGTTTCCTAGAATGAAGCCATGACCTGTTGTAGTGATTGGTTGCTTATGTGATGATAGGAGGTGGGAGGGTCTAGACCCAGTCAATATCAGAGATTGGAAGCCAGAGCTTAGAAGAAAGGAAATGCAACTTGCTCTGTGCTATCATCTCCTTCTCTTTGTAAGTCTGGTGCTTTTGATGTGGTCTCTCAATATGTATCATCAGCCACTGAAAGGGACTTTTCTTCAAATCCTGAGCACCCCTGAAACCAGAAGCTTTGCATGGGAACTGCTTTGCTGACAGGCGTAAGGGCAGAGCCCCTGAGCTCTTTGTGGTCTTTTGGCAACCAAAGTGAACATGATTGGTTGTTTACATTTAAGGATAAAATTTGTACCTAGTTCTTTTTTTAGAGAAGGGTCTGGCCCTGTCACCCAAGCTGAGTTTGAGACTGCATGGCTCACTGCAGCCTCAAAATCCATTGCCCAAGTGATCTTCCTGTTTCAGCCTCCTGCCTCAGCCTTCTGAGTAGCTAGGACTACAGATTCATGCCATCATGCCCGGCTAATTTTTTAATTTTTTGTAGAGACAGGGTCTCGCTATGTTGTCTTGGCTGGTAGGTCTTTAACTCCTGGCCTCAAGCAACCTTTCTGCCTCAGCCTCCCAAAGTGCTGGGATTACAGGCATGAGCCACCACATCCAGCCTGTACCTAATTCTNTTTCTGACAGAGTCCTGCTCTGTCACCCAAGCTGGAGTGCAGTGGCCCAATCTCGGCTCGCTGCAACCTCAATCTCCCAGGTTCAAGTGATCCTCCCACCTCAGCCTCCCCAGTAGCTGGGACCACAGGCACACAACACCATGCCCAGATAATTTTTTATTTTTTGTAGAGACAGGGTTTAGCCATGTTGCCCAGGCTGGTCTCGAACTCCTGGACACAAGCAATCTACCTGCCTCAGCCTCCCAAAGTGCTGGGATTACAGGCATGAACCACCATACCCAACCATCTAGTTCTTTTGTTTTGTTTTGTTTTGAGACGGAGTCTCGCTCTGTCGCCCAGGCTGGAGTGCAGTGGCGCGGTATCAGCTCCCTGCAACCTCTGCCTCCCAGGTTCAAGCGATTCTCCTGCCTCAGCCTCCCAAGTAGCTGGGATTACAGGTGCCCGCCACCAAGCCTGGCTAATGTTTTGTATTTTTAGCAGAGACAGGGTTTCACCATGCTGGCCAGGCTGGTCTCAAACTCCTGACCTCAGGTGATCTTCCTGCCTCGACCTCCCAAAGTGCTGAGATTATAGGCGTGAGCCACTGCGCCCGGCCCCAACCATCTAGTTCTTTATAACCTTAAACTTGACTACAGATGGCTGTTAAAATAACTTTGAGAAAATAGTTAATAGGAATTGTTTTATTTATAAAGAGCTTAGTCTAAAGAGGATGTTTGCATGACCATCTTGTGATGTCACTGTGAAAGATAAAAGTGATGCTGTATGTAAGGGCAGAAAATGATGTGGGGGAAGAAAATGTCCATGGCTACCTGAAGAAAAGAATTATTTTGCAATCTGAAATTTGAAAAGCACCTATGGTTTACTTGCCTGCTTTTTTTCCACAAAAGGTGTGAGATGACTTACTATTAGACTTTGTTTCCAATCTGTAGAATTTTAAGAAAATGAAGAGGGTAAAAATCAGCATTCTTGATTAGGAGATTGCAACAACTGCCATAAATAAAATCTTTACTTTCCCTGTGAATTTTCTTTGTCAGTGTCATCCCAGAACCCCTTAACTCTGCTTGTTAGATGTTATTGGCGGGGTGGGTTCCTGAGTTGATAATCAAGCACCGTTTTGTGCTTTTCAACATTTAGGACCTTTCTTGGCCCGGACTCGCAGTAGGTAACCTGTTTCATCGTCCTCGAGCTACCATCATGGTGATGGTGAAGGGAGTGGACAAACTGGCTCTACCCCCAGGCAATGTCATTTCGTACCCTTTGGAGAATGTGAGTATTTATTATAAAAAATTAAAGGGATGCATTTTACATTTTCCCTTGTCAGCTGTCATTATGAATTCCATTCTAAACATACTTCTCTTACCTGTTTTTGATGCACAGTTGCTTTTGAAATTCTTTCAAAAACAATTTTTTTAAGAAAATTACATGATGATTATAATCGATTGAGACTTGGCTGTTCTCTGTGGCTGAGAGTACTGTTTAAAATAAGAGAGAAATTGCCCCACTCAAAATAGTCAGAGGCTCGAAAAAGCCACCAAAGGAGAAACCAGTTGTGGATGTATACTGCTGCCATTTTCTTGGCCACTGACTTGTCATCTTCCCTGAAGGATGTTACCTCTTTGTGTGTGTAAGGACCGTGGAGGCTGCTTGCCGGCTCACTCACTCCTTCACTGGCCATTCTGGCAATGTGGTTGACTGTGCTGATCTGAGAGGTCCTCCTTCCATTATGAGCATATAGAAGTGCTTCAAAGAATGTCACAAAAACATTTTTACTAGCATAACTAAACTTGAATGCAAGAATGGGTGGTACACACAAGTGTTACATATGGATGGGAAACACAGAAGCCATACTGGTGAGCAGGAGCTGACACTGAAACTGTGTTTGCTGCAGAAAGCCAGGGACTAGAAAATGCTGTCAACTTGTTCTTGAAAAGAGGACTAGTAAAACCCCAGGTGCCTCAGGGCTGTTGCACAGGAGCTGGCTTGCTGCCCTTGGCTGTTGGACCCAGAGTCCCCTGAGATAAATTAGAATTATAGGCTTATGCTGTGCAGAGTGGTTCTTTCCAAATTCACATGATTTGCATCACAGGGATACCTCCACAGCCAAGGGCTCCTTTGGTAAAAAATGGAAGATGAGTGAAATTTACAAAGCACCTGAAGGAAAAAAAAATGCCATGAGAAACCAGGTGCAACAAACAGAATTCATCTCTTTAGAACTAAGGATAATAGGCCAATTTTAAAGAGATTTTAAAATACATACATTAAAATTGTGAGGGAAAAAAAAAGGGCCAGTCATGGTGGCTCATGCCTGTAATCCCAGCACTTTGGGAGGCCAAGATGGGTGAATCACTTGAGGCCAGGAGTCCAAGGCCAGCCAGGTCAACATGGCAAAACCCCATCTCTACTAAAAATACAAACATTAGCCAGGTATGGTGGTGTGTGCCTGTAATCCCAGCTACTCCGGAGGTTGAGGCAGGAGAATCGCTTGAACCCAGGAGGCGGAGGCTGCAGTGAGCCAAGATCGTGCCACTGTACTCCAGCCTGGGCGATAGAGCA
>NW_016107928.1:973692-984441 GCF_001604975.1 Cebus imitator | reverse complement strand
TCTCTGAGGGATGTTACAGCACCATCTGCAGCTCAGTAAGACATAATCACATTGATTTCTGCCTGTACCACATTAGCGTTACTTTGCTACTTAAAAACATGAATCTTTAAGTAGTAAGGGAACTACTGAATGGAAGATCAACATAAGAAATCTCCATTAAAACAAAAACATGACTGTACTGCTTGTTTTAATACAGTAATATTGGGAATCAAATAATTTTTTGAGGAGAAAAATAACTGTAATTTATTTTTTTAAATCATGTAGTGCAAAACAAATCTATAGGGATAGAAGTCAAAATTTTCGTTACCCTTGAGGGTGGCGGTAGTACTTCGAGGGTGCTGATAGTGTTCTGTGTCTTGATCCGGCTGGGCTGAGTGCATGTATTTGTAAACATTTGTTTAGCTATTACCCCAAGATTTGTACACTATATTATATGTATTTTACACTTTAATAAGAAATTGAAGAAAAAAATTAGGTCTTACCACAATTGGTTATTTTAATCTAATAATATCATCATGTCCTAAGATAAAGGCTTCAAAAACCTTGTGACATGCTTAACACCTTATCTGAGAGTCTTTAGGCTATCTGAACACGAATGTTAAATCTCATTAAACATTTTTAAAATTTTGATATGAAAGATGAATTCCATTTTTATTTCAATTAAATTCAATACTCAGATTCCTCTAACCTCTTCAATGCAAGCTAAATAATTTATTGTGGAATACACATTCATCGTGGCACATTTAGTCAATATTGAAACCAAATGTATTGCTGCTTCAAATACATAAATGACCACCAGAAAATGGTTTGTGCTATATATAGTGTTGTGTCCATCAGGCTTAAGTTATTTTCCACCAAAGCACATTGGGAGATACAGACTCGGCCTACCAGGGGCCTGTTTAATCTGTGCCCTCAGAAGGGCTTGGAAGTGATTTGGGGCTTCTACATTTCCATAAAAAAATGCTGGAAAAAAAAATTTAAGGCTTCTTTTTAAATACCATCTGAATGATTCTTCCCACTTTGGTTCATATAATCATTGCGTTCTTACTCTTAAATTTCAGGCAGTTCCTTTTAGTCTTGACAGTGTTGCAAATTCCATTCACTCCTTATTTTCTGAGGAAACTCCTGTTGTTTTGCAGTTGGCTCCCAGTGAGGAAGTAAGTGATAAAAGCTTTTAAGACATCTTTAAAAATAAACTTTTATGTTTAAAACTTTATTATGAAATGTAATTTTATGAAAATGTAATACTAATTTGTAAACAATGTTGTCATACCTCTGTGTATTGGAATTAATCTGTAGAATGTGAGTAACTTAAAATTTTCTATTCTTCTTACAGAGAGTGTATATGGTAGGGAAGGCAAACTCAGTGTTTGAAGACCTTTCAGTCACCTTACGCCAGCTCCGTAATCGCCTGTTTCAAGAAAACTCTGTTCTCAGTTCACTCCCCCTCAATTCTCTGAGTAGGAACAATGAGGTAAGTGCAGTTATTCAACAAATACACGAATATCATTATTAATTTCCCTCTTTTTAAAAAATCAAGACAGGGTCTTGCTCTGTTGTCTAGGCTGGTCTCAAACTCCTGGCCTCAAGCAGTCCTCCTGCCTCTGCCTCCCAAAGTGCTGGGATCACAGGCATGAGCCACTGTGTCTGGCCTCCCATTCTTTATACTACTTAAAATTTTGGTATTTTAGAAAATGAAAAATTGTGCACATTTACTGCTGGGGTAGAGTCTTCTTTAGTGTAATTTTCTTAGGACTCTCATGAATAAACTGATCCTTTTTGTGAGTTGAGCTGTGGTAAATAGCATCATATTTTAGCACAAGGGTTGCCACCTATTAATTCAAACAGGCCAGAGGTCATAGGATCTACTTGGTGACTGGTGGAGCTGTGTGGATCTGGTAACTTGGAAACCATTGTTCACTGCCTCTGCTCATGTGTTGTCATATTTTCCCATTCATTCTGGACATTGCAGTGGAGGGAGCCACCTCTACTTTTGACTCCTGTCCTTCAACTTCTCCATCTGCTTATGTACCCTCTTAACCATGTGGCATGCCACCTTCGAGGTGGCCTCCCCCCCTTATTTACTGTGGGTGACCAGGGCCATCATCTTTTATTCTCTGATGTGGAAACTATTCAAGGGAAGTGAGCAAACTGGGCCAATGGTAGGATCTCATTGCAGAGTGCCAGGATATCCTGATGCTTTGAAGGAAACCACTGGAGAACTTGCTTTATGGTTTTGTCAAAAATATAGCTATTGAGTGGTAGTCACTCTGCTAGGGAATGGCTATCACCTTTTTGTTAGGAAATAATGTTTTATATGCATTTTCAGTTGAAGCAAACATACCAAATGGAAGATAATTACATAAATTCACTTATATGATCAACATTTGTAGTATCTTGTCCCTTATTTGATAAATGGCAAATAAAGATCTCTGATGCACATTTAAAAGAATGCTATTTTTTTGGGGGCTCTCTGAAGGTTGACCTGCTCTTTCTTTCTGAACTGCAAGTGCTACATGATATTTCAAGCTTGGTAAGTAGGCTACCCTAATTTTTCAGTTCCATTTATTTTGGTTTCTAGAGAATCCTTGAATGATAGTGAAGCCAGTTGAAAAGTTTGATTAAGTATGCCCTAGATTTATGATCCCATGAAAATTGAAAAATTAGTGGCAATATTGGGAATTGTGAACACATCCATGTTATAGTCAAATTATTTTGCATTTCTCCTTTTTAGGGAGAGACAGCATAGCCTCCAAGAACACAAGCCTGGGCGTAAGAACACCCCAGCCGTAGTCCTAACTTGGCTGTTGATTTCTCGTCAGACTTTAAGACTTAATTTTTAGCTATATCTTTGGGTCGAAAATATAAATAATAGTTTGGACTAATAATGCTGTCAGTCAAGTCAAAAAGGGTTGAAATCTGTCTGAAGGGTATTTTTTTGGTGAATGATTTTTTTAAATCATCATCTTGTTACGGAAATAGAAATTCTTACCTGTTTGCTGTCTTCTGAAATTGTTTTCCAAACTTTTCAACAGGTGTTGGTTCGGGGAGTTGGGAAGTATAGTGCATTCCTGGGATCAAACTGGTCCAGCCATCTGTTCTTTCGTACCTTGGCCCACACCTGAGTTTTTAAAACTGAGGAATTTTGTTGAAAGCTTTTATTAAATATCCAAAGAGTCTTGTACTGCTCCTAAATGTGAGATTTGTGTTGGATTTATCAGAAACGCTTATTCAAGACAGTTTCTTTTGCCACCGTTTTAGACTATTTGCATGTTGTGGTACACTGGTATGGTTTAGTTTAGCCTAGTTTAGGCATAAAACTTTAACTGGCTGTGTTTGACATCTTTCATCTTACTTTGTCCACTACCTGTTTTGGTTGGTTTGTTCTCCTAAGCTGTCTCGTCATAAGCATCTCGCCAAGGATCATTCTCCTGACCTATATTCACTGGAGCTGGCAGGTTTGGATGAAATCGGGAAGCGTTACGGGGAAGACTCTGAACAATTCAGAGATGCTTCTAAGATCCTTGTTGATGCTCTGCAAAAGGTAAATATCAATGCGATCTGAGAAGTAGAGTATGAGCGTTTCACTTTTTGCCTCTTAATGGAAAAATCTGCTCTGTTAAACACTGTTGATTGAAGACTTACTTGCCTTCTTCGGGGCTCCTCTAAATATGTTGGCCAGGAATGCAGTAGGGTCAAAGATGTATATTGATATATTTCTTCCTAATGCTAGAAAGAACAGCGCTAGGAGAAGTTACCTCACACAAAACTTTACAAAATTATTGTGGTAAAATATATATAACATAAAATTACCATTTTGACCATTTTTAATTGTACAGTTGAGTGGTGTTCAGCACATTCACATGTTGTGCAGCCATCACCATCTTCTATTTCTATAACATTTTTTATCTTCCCCAACTGAAACTCTGTACCCCTTAAACACTATGAGATAACTGAAGTAGAACACCCAGCACAGTCCCAGACACTTAGTAGACGCATAATCAATACTAGTTCCCCTCTGCCGTTGAAATCATTCACCGGCATCCTTTCAGTGAGGCTTCATATTTTAATCTCTGTGGATGTTTGTGATTAACCGGAGACCACTTAGGAAGGTTTCTTCATTTTTCTTTCCAACTTCTCTTCCTCCAATTTATATGCCGACAAATTCCGTGTCTTCTTAAAGTAATTTTATTTTGAACATTTGAATATATGTTAAACATTCAAATATATGTTAAACATTTGAATATATGTTAATACTTTTCTGTATAGTTGAGCATAATCAAAACCTTTAAAACTTGCTTATTTTAAGATGTAGTGTATTTCATGAGCCAGGAGGTAAGTGTACATTGTTACTGTAGTTGCACGAAAGCTTTACAAATAATTTTAATAAGTCTGTTTGACTCATTGCATAAAATGATAAGTAGTGAGGTAATGCATATGTTAATTAGCCAATGTGGACTTAAGCCATTCCACAGTGTATACATATTTCAAAACAGTATGTTGATGTGATAAATATATATGATTTTAATTTGTCAATTAAAAATGAAAAAAGTACACATTTGAGATTCCCAATAATGTTAATAACTAACTTGCAGTTTGCAGATGACATGTACAATCTTTATGGTGGAAATGCAGTGGTAGAGTTAGTCACTGTCAAGTCATTTGACACCTCCCTCATTCGGAAGACAAGGACTACCCTTGAGGCAAAACAAGCGGTGAGTATAGATACTGCTTTAAAACTGTAAAATCAGCTTTTTATTAAAAACAAAAACAAGTCCTTTATCACCTATGGGTGACATGAATGAGCAGTCAATAAATCTGAAAAACAATTTCAGTTAAAATATAAGCTGCTTGCTCACATAAGTATGTGTATTTTGCCTGTGATAATCAGTTCTTTGGGGTTATAATCAGATAATGCAAGAATTTGAGTTAGAGGTAAAAGTAAATCTGTCCAAGACTGTAATTCAAATGTCAGTACACACAAGGAGACATCAGAAGTTAATGTGGTGCCAGATGCGTGGCGTGCACCTGTAATCTTGGCTCCTCAGGAGGCCAAGGTGGGAGGATTGCTTTAGCTCAGGAGTTTGAGGCCAGTCTGAGCAAACATAGTGAGAACCTATTTTGAAAAAGAAGCGAAGGTGTGTGGGAATGGTGTGGTGCCCACATCCTGTGGGCTCTGCTTTTCTAGGAGGCACATTGTCTTTGTGGCACAGTCCCTTACTTACTGAGATCCTCCATGTGCCCCTCTTTATAATTTTCATTTACCTCAACAGTTTTTTGGGTATGGATCTTGCTTCAATTTTAAGCATTTAGAGGGTCAGGATTAAGCATTCCCATGGTTACTGGCCATGGTAAAACACATACGTATGTACACATTTACATACATACGTATATACTTAAAGCTGCAGCAGAACCTAGGGAGGGTGATGGGAAAGACTAGTGTAGATACTCCCTAACATCCTACTCCCAAGAACATTGCTTAGGGCTGGCTGCATCACTTGCAGCATTTTAGATATCCTGTCAATTACATACAACCCCGCTTCAGACCCATTTGCAGCCCCTACCCTGCTCAGTTTTACTGACCTCAGTATGGGACTTAGAGTCAGAAGGTTGAAGCCAGTGCCTATTTGAGATAGTCTAGTGATGACTGGTTTGAGATTGTTTCTTTCTGAATTAAACTGGGGATGGAAGGACTTCTGTTTCAGACAGCATGTCAGGCTAAACAACCCCCCAAAATTTCCTACCATAAAACATCTAGAAATGCTGGATAAAAATAGACCTTTTAAAAAGTACACAGTTTGGGCGGGGTGCAGTGGCTTAAGCCTGTAATCCCAGGACTTTGGGAGGCTTAAGCAGGAGGATCATCTGAGGTCAGGAGTTCCACACCAGCCTGGGCAACATGGTGAAACCCCGTCTCTGCTAAAACTATAAAAATTAGCCAGGTGTGGTGGCCGGCACCTGTAATCCCAGCTACTTGGAAGGCTGAGCCAGGAGAATTGCTTGTACCCTGGAGGCGGAGGTTGCAGTGAGCCATGATTGCGCCACTGCACTCCAGCCTGGGAGACACAGCGAGACTCTGTTTCAAATAAATAAAAAACTTAAAAAATAAAAAATAAGAAGTACATGGTTCAGCTCGAAAGAAAGGGAAATTCTCTTACAGAGTAAATAAAGAAGAGGAATCTGAATGTGGTAAGCAGGCCACCCTAAGTGTGTTTGCCAGCCGGGTAACCAAGAGGCCTTTGGTGCCTTGTGTGTGGGGAATGGGAACGGACACCTCCAGATAAAGCTGGGGACCCTGAAAGAGCTGTGCCCACAGCGAGAGGGTAGACTGGAAAACAATCTGCCTGACAGCAAAGGGAAATAGAAAGGCACCTGGGCTCTGGGTGGCCGGCACATATGTTGACAGTGGGAATGCCTCCCAGAGAATTTTTTTTTTTTTTTTTAGATAGGGTCTCACTCTGTCACCCAGACTGGAGCGCAGTGGCGCAATCTCAGCTCACTGCAGCCTCTGCCCCCCAAGTTCAAACGATTCTCCCATCTCAGCCTCCTGAGTAGCTGTGACTGCAGGTGCGCACCCCCATGCCCAGCTAATTTTTTTGTATTTTTAGTAGAGATGGGTTTTCGCCATGTTGCCCAGGCTGGTCTTGAACTCCTGGGTTCAAGCCATCTACCTGCCTTGGCCCCCAAAATGCTGGGATTACAGGTGTGAGCCACCACACCTGGACCCCCCTCCTCCTCTCCCTCCTTCCCCTCCTCCCCCTCCCCCCTTCTCTTCTCCTTTTCTTTTTCTTCCTTTTTTTCTTTTATTTTCTATCTTTTTTTTCTCTTTCCCTTAACTCCATACTAATGCTCTTACCTACTTCATAGAGAAAAAGAGGCCTCAACATGAGGTTTCTTTTTTTCTGAGACTAAGTCTCGCTCTGTCGCCCAGGCTGGAGTGCAGTGACACAACTCTTACTGCAACCTCCATCTCCCGGGTTCAAGCGATTCTCCTGCCTCAGTCTCCCCAAGTAGCTGGGACTACAGGCGCTGGCCACCATAGCCAGCTAATTTTTGAGCTTTTAGTAGAGACAGGGTTTTATCATGTTGGCCAGGCTGGTCTCGAACTCCTGGCCTCAAGTAATCTGCTCACCTCAGCCAACCAAAGTGCTGGGATTACAGGCATAAGCTACCGTGCCCAGCCTATGAGCTTTCTTTTTAGGGTGATAGAAATGTTCTAAAATTTTGGCAAGGACTGTGAACCCACTAAAATTCATTGAATTGTACACTTAAAATAGGTAGGAAAAAGAACCTGTTTATCAGAAAAAAAAGGAAAGAAAGAGGTCTCCATAGGTGTGAAATCCTTTAACATTTGCCTCAGCTCTGAGTTCCCTGCAGGTAAATACGCATGTCTGTGTACCCATTCTCTCCTACAGTTGAAATCACACTCTTCCATTAGTTTAAGGAGACAGTTAGGAGTTTAGGGAACATTTACTGAGTGCTGCAACATGCCAGGTGCTGGGGCTGTAGGGACAAATAGATCTCGGTTACATTTTCTTTTTCATCCTCACTGCCAGGCACCCTGCCCCGATGTCTCCCACCTCATTTGGCTGCTGCCTCCTAACTTGTCTGAACTCATCTGACTCTCTGCTTCCCAGCTGGCTCCTCCTAAATCCATCCTACACATTGTCATCAGTTATCTTTTTTCTTTTTTCTTTTCTTTTCTTTTCTTTTTTTTTTTTTTTGAGACAGGGTCTTGCCCTGTCCCAGGCCGGAGTGCAGTGGTGCAGTCATAGCACATTGCAACTTCAAACTCCTGGGCTCAGGTGATCCTCCTACCTCAGCCTTCTGAGTAGCCAGTTCTATAGGCTCGAGCCACCACACTCAGCTAACTTTTTATTTTAATGTTATCTTTTTAAGACAAACCTGATCATGTCACTCACTTTCTGCCTAAAGCTTGTCAGTGGCTCCTTATTGCCCAGAGGCTCATGTCAGATTTTCTGTAGCTTCCCTGCTTCTAGCTTCACCTCCTGCTGTGTTCCTACTTTTAAAATTCTCTAGCCAGAATGAATGATGTTTCCCAAACAATGCCTTTGTCAGAATGAATTCAGTTTTTCAAACAATGTTTTTACACAGCTGTGTATTTTTTAAAAAATGTTAAGTGGATCATACATACATAAGTATATAACATATTTAATACTAGTAATTTAATAAAGATAATAACACTATATAGCTCCATTTTCACATGTTCATAAAGAACTAACTGACACCGCATAATTTATAAAGGAAAGAGGTTTAATTGAGTCACAGTTCCCGCACGGCTGAGGAGGCCTCAGAAAACTTACAATCATGGCGGAAGGTGAAGGGGAGACAGGCACCTTCTTCACAAGGCAGCAGGACAGAGAGAGAGAGAAAGTGCCACACTTTTAAACCATCAGATCTCATGAGCCCTCCCTGTCATGAGAACAGCATGGGGGAAACCGCCCCCGTGATCCAGTCACCTCTCACCAGGTCCCTCTCTCGACGCATGGTGATTACAAATTGAGATGAGATTTGGGTGGGGACACAGAGCCAAACCATATCAATAGCTTAAGAGAATGCTTGCTCCTTTGACGCTTCCTATTTTCTCCCTCTACCCTCCCTCATCCAGCGGTAACTGCTGTCCTGGGTGTCATGTTAATCATTCCCTTAATTTTCTTTACAGATTGACTACATTTGTAATTTGGCCTTAAACGGTATTGTTTGGTTTTCCCTGTATTAGAATTTTATATAAATGGAATCATACTATGTGTATTTTTCTGTGTTCTTCATTCAGTATTCTTTTTAAGATTCACTCAGGCTGACGAATGTAGCTGTAGTTATTTTACTGTTACATATTCTGCTGTGGGATACACCACAATTATCCATTCTGTGATGATTTTTTGTTTTTTTGAGGCACAGTCTCACTCTGTTGCCCAGGCTGGAGTGCAGTGATGCAATCTCAACTCACTGGAACCTCTGCCTTCATGGTTCAAGGGATTCTTGTGCCTCAGTCTCCTGAGTAGCTGGGATTACAGGCACCTGCCACCACACCCAGCTAATTTTTGTATTTTTAGTAGAGACAGGATTTCACCATGTTGGCCAGCAGGCTGGTCTCAAACTCCTGACCTCAGGTGATCTGCCTCCCTCGGCCTCCCAAAGTGCTGGCATGACAGGCATGAGCCACCACGCCTGACCTTGTTGATGATATTCTTACACATGTCTCTTGGTACACATATAGAAATTCTCCCTAGTGTATGGACTTACTGGATCACACGATATGTACACCATCAACTTTATTAGGTATTGTCAAATTTTCCCAAGCAGGTGGACTGGTTTATACTTCTACCATCAGTGCAAGTATCTTCTCCATGAAGGCACTCCTTCTTGCTTCCTCCTAGTATAAGTAGCTCTTATGCAACTTATGAAGAAATGTTTGTTAGACAAATGAGTCATAGCCACTAGACTAGACTAGTTTCCTGTCTTAAAATTCTTCCCTCTTGATTTTTCTTTTTTTTTTCTATATTGTAGAAGAACCCAGCAAGCCCCTATAACCTAGCATATAAGTATAATTTTGAATATTCTGTGGTTTTCAACATGGTACTTTGGATAATGATCGGCTTGGCCTTGGCTGTGATTATCACCTCTTACAATATTTGGAACATGGATCCTGGATATGACAGCATCATTTATAGGATGACAAACCAGAAGATTCGAATGGATTGAACATTCTTTGTGCCAGAGTTAGAAAAGGGGGCTGGAAATTGGCTGTTTTGTTAAAATGTATCTTTTAGTGTGCTTTAAAGTAGACAGTATACTTTATTTTTAAAAAATCAAATTTTGTTCTCTATTTTGTGTGTGCCTGTGATGTTTTTCTAGAGTGAATTATAGTATTGATGTGAATCAAACTGTGTGGTGTAGATTCCGTAACATTCTTGAATATTATGATATAGCCATTTAACCTGATTTCATTCTATTTAATGAATTTGGAAATATGCACTGAAAGAAATGTAAAACATTTAGAGTAGTTCATGTTATTTATTATGGAAAAAAATGCACTGAATTTATTAGACCAACTTATGAATGCTTAACTTCTTTACACAGCATAGGAGAAAATCATATTTGGGATATTGATTTGTAAATGTCTTAATTTGATGTAAATAACTCTGAAACAAGAGAAAAGGTTTTTAACTTAGAGTAGCCCTAAAATATGGATGTGCTTATACAATCGCTTAGTTTCGGAACTGTATCTGAGTGACAGAAGACAGCTGTTTTTTAACGCTTTTCTGCAAGTTTGTTGACCCACATGGTCTAGTATGGATACTAAAAATACTACATTGATCTAAGAAGAAACTAGCCTGTGGAGTATATAGATGATTTTAATTATACACACAAAAATCCCTGAGGGACATTTTGAGGCATGAATATAGAATATTTTTATTTCAGTAACTTTTCCCCCTGTGTAAGTTACTATGGTTTGTGGTACAACTTCATTCCATAGCATATTAAGTGGAAGTGGGTGAATTCTGCTTTTTATGTTGGAGTGGACCAATGTCTATAAAGAGTGACAAATAAAGTTGATAATGATTCCAAATTTGTGTCATGGCAGTACTGCATCTATTTTATATTATAAAAGCTGAACAAAACCGGCTTTTCTTTCTTTTCTTTTTTTTCACTTCACAATTCTTTTATGACTGGCACAGGGTTTTCTTTCATCAGGATTGGCCGTTTTGTTGTACAGATGATTTCATG
>NW_016107928.1:970121-972147 GCF_001604975.1 Cebus imitator | reverse complement strand
ACTCATGGCAGACGATTCCACTGACACTGAAAGAGAAAACCCAAACACTTTACATCTCATTGGTGGACTATTCCAGGTTTATAAAATATCGAGATTCTGCATATGTAGATATTGCTTATGGCCTAATAGGAATAATATATAATTGATTTTTATTTTCTTATGTGTTTTGTTGAAGGAATAATAATCTCAATCCATTTTCATTGATGCCAAGTAATAAGGAAACCGTAAACTTTTTTTTTTTTGAGACTGTGTGTTACTCTGTTGCCCAGGCTGAAGTACAGTGGCACAATTTCAGCTCTACAGCATCAACCGCCCAGGCTCAAACTATCCTCCCACCTCAGCCTCCCAAGTAGATGGGACCACAGGCGTGTACCACCACGCCTGGCTTATTTTTTAATTTTTTGTACAGATGGGGTCTGTGCTGCCCAGGCTAGTCTCGAACTCCTGGGTTCAAACAATCCTCCAGCCTCAGCCTCCCAAAGTATTGGGATTACAGGCATGAGCCACTGCACGCCCAGCCTAAACTTAACTTTGTTGGGGGACAGAGTCTTGCTCTGTCACCCAGGCTGGAGTGCAGTGGCACGAACTCAGCTTACTGCAACCTCTGCCTCCCGGGTTCAAGTGATTCTCCTGCCTCAGCCTCCCAAGTAGGTGGGATTACAGGCACCTGCCACAATGCCTGGGTAATTTTTGTATTTTTAGTAAGAGACAGGGTTTCACCATGTTGGTCAAGCTGGTCTCGAACTCCTGGTTTCAAGTGATCTGCCCACCTCAGTCTCCCAAAGTGCTGGGATTTACAGGCGTGAGTCACTGTGCCTGGCCCATTCTAAACTTAACTTTTTCTTTTCTATTTTTTGAGACACAGTCTTGCTCTGTTGCCCAGGCTGGAGTGCAGTGGCACAATCTTGGCTCACTGCAACCTCCGCCTCCCAGGCTCAAGTGATTCTGCCTCAGCCTCCTAAGTAGCTGGGACTACAGGTGCACGTCACCACACCCAGCTAATTTTTGTATTTTTTTCCCCATTTATTTTATTGCATTTTTGATAGAGATAGGGGTTTGCCATGTTGGCCTGGCTGGTCTTGAACTCCCAACCTCAAGTGATTGCCTGCCTCATCCTCCCAAGGTGCTGGGATTATAGGCGTCAGCCACCGCACCCGGCCTAAACTTAACTTTTTAATGGACAATCTAACGATTTTCCACGTAGGGACCAGGGTCAGTGATCATGCATACAGTGGCATCAAGCCTTCTAACCTTGGGCACAGGTAGTTTTTTTTACCCTTTTCATGGCAGAGTGACTGAATATTCTGTGGCTTCTCTGGAAAATACAGTCATTGGGGAAGGGTATCGATAAGAAACATTGTGACAGATGAATTCAATTCACTGCTTCACCACTTACAAGTTGAACAATCTCGAGCAAATCCCTTAATCCCTCTGAATCAGCATTTTTAATCTACATAATGAGGGTAGTAATACTCCAGGTCTATAAAAATTAGCATTCAGTAGGAGAACACAATAAAGTTTATGAATGCTTAATAAATATAAACTATAATTTTAATACTAAACTCAAGGAACTCTGCTTGGACCCAGCATTGTGCCATTCATGTGTGCTAGCCAGTTTCTTGCAAGCAATAGGAACAAACCTTGGTTAAATTTTGCCAGTTGTCCTGCCAATGTCCTTTTACTTACTAGACCAGGGTCCAGTCCAGGAGCATGCATTGTGACGTCATGTTTCCTTAGTCTCCTTTAATCTGACACAGTCCACTTTCGAAGAGTACTGGCCGGTTATTTTATAGGACGTCCCACAGTTTTGGTTTGTTTGATGCTTGCTCATGATTAAATTAGGTTATGCATTTTTAGAAAGAATCCCACTGAAGTGGTGCACCCAGCTCAGTGCATCCTTATCAGGAGACAGATGGTGTTGGTGCCTTGTTTTTGGTGACGTTAACTTTGGCTCAGGTGGCCTCCAGGTTTCTGCCCCATAAAGTGACTGCTTTTTCCTTTGTAATTAGACTCTTTTTTTTTTTTT
>NW_016107928.1:959777-970056 GCF_001604975.1 Cebus imitator | reverse complement strand
TCCTGGGTTCAAGCAATTCTGCCTGCTTCAGCCTCCCGAGGAGCTGGCATTACAGGTGCCCATCACCACGCCCAGCTAATTTTTGTAGTTTTAGTAGAGACGGGGCTTCACCATGTTGGCCAGGCTGGTCTCGAACTCCCAACTTCAGGTGATCTGCCCACCTCAGCCTCCCAAAGTGCTGGGATTACAAGCGTGAGCCACCGTGCCTGGCAGTAATTAGACTCTTTAGGACTACATTTGTATCCCATTTTTATCATACTTTCACACACTAGTCTCTCATCCATTGGTGATTTTTGCCTGAAACTGTCATTACTGTGTTTACCAAAAGATGATTTTCTGTTTTCGTCATTCCCTCTGTATTCATTGGAATTCTACTGTAAGGGAGAGCTTTTCCTTCTCCCCTATTAATTTATTTATTCATTATTTATGTCAGCATAAGTTCATGGATACTTGTTTTAGTCTGCATTATCGTCCATTACTATCATTTATTTTATTGTTCAGTTGTCCTAGATTTGGCCACTGGGTGCCCCTTTAAGTTGGCTCCTCTGTCATTTTCACATATCCCATCATTTTTTTAGCACTTTTCTACTTTCTGGCACCATGTAATATTTATCGACTACATTTTCAAGTTAACCACCAGCAGCAAACCTTTATGTGATGGTGAGAAAGATGGAGAGGAGGGGTAAGGAAAGGAAAAGTGGTATTGGTTGGAATATATAAACATATACATGGCAAAATGAGGAAGGAATTGGGGTAGATGTTCTTACTTTTGTCGCTTCAAAAGGTAACAAGGTCATGATTACAATTTTTAGTGACTTTTTTGGCTTGCCACTCCTTCAGTGTTCCCTTTACCTTCAGCTAACACCTCAGCTTGTTTTTCACTCATCATAGAAGCCCCTTTATCCTTGAAAACAGAAGGAGATTTCCAATAAGTTGCCACTGAGCCAAGTGGGCTACCCAAAGGGTGGCATATGCACGGTCACCAGTCTGCCATGTAATAAGTACAAAACTTGAGATCAGTGCTCAGATATATATTTTTTTAAGACAGAGTCTCGCTCTGTTGCCCAGGCTGGAGTGCAGTGGTGCGATCTTGGCTCACTGTAACCTCTGCCTCCCAGGTTCAAGCAATTCTCCTGCCTCAGCCTCCCTGGTAGCTGGGACTACAGGCACATGCCACCATGCCCGGCTAATTTTTTGTATTTTTAGTAGAGATGGAGTTTCACCATGTTAGCCAGGCTGGTCTCAATCTCCTGACCTCCTGATCTGCCCTCCTCAGCCTCCCAAAGTGCTGGGATTATAGGCGTGAGCCACCGTGCCTGGCCGGTGTTGAGCCATTTTTATAGCAATTTGACATTTCATGATATCCACACACATCAATAGACTCATCTCACTGAACAAGGTGCAGACCAGTTGCAAAGCTTGTGTGGTAAGTCACATATGGAACAACCTGTGACCTGGTCATGGACAGCAAAACCATGTCATAATAGGAATTATTTAAGGTTAGTTTGCCAAGTGTTACCCAAAAGTATATACAATTGAGACTTTATACTTAACATTAAAAAAAAATTTTTTTTTTTAGATGGAGTCTTGCTCTGTTGCCCAGGCTGGAGTGCAGTGGTGCAATCTCAGCTCATTGCAACCTCTGCCTCCCAGGTTCCAGCAATTTTCCTGCCTCAGCCTCCCGAGTCGCTGGGACTACAGGCACACACCACCACGCCCGGTTAATTTTTGTATTTTGAGTCGAGATGGGGTGTCACCATGTTGGCCAGGCTGGTCTCGAACTTCTGATCTCAGGTGATCCACCTGCTTCATCCTCCCAAAGTGCTACAGTTACAGGCATGAGCCACTGCACCAGCCTTGAGCTGAATACTTTAAATGGATAAATTGTATGGTATGTAAATGATACCTCAATATGCCTGTTTAAAAAAAAAAAACTACAGTGAGGTATTATTTCTCACCTATCACACTAGTAAACATTTTCTATCTTGACAGTATACTCTGTTGAGAAGGCTGTGGGCTAACCCTCTTGTACACTGTTGTAATGCAAATTGGAGGGCAAATCTAACCAAACTAAGTATGTATTTACCCTTTAACCCAGAAATACTATTTCTAGGACTTTACCCTTAAAATACACCTGTAACAAGAAAACGGCTATATACAAGGACATTCAGCATTATTTGTACTTGCAAAATAGTAGAAACTACCTAAGCGTTGAAACAAAGGATATTGGTTAAATAAACTATGATATATCCACACGACAGAGTCCTATGTAGCTTTTTTCTGTTTGCTTTTTGAGACGGTCGCCCAGGTTGCAGTGCAGTGGTGTGATCTCAGCTCAGTGCAACCTCCACTTCCCAGGTTCAAGCAATTCTCCTTCCTCAGCCTCCCAAGTAGCTAGGACTACAGGCATGCACCACTGTGCCCAGCTAATTTTTGTATTTTTTTTTTTTAGAGATGGGGTTTCACCATGTTGGTCAGGCTGGTTTTGAACTCCTGAGCTCATGATCCGCCTGCTTTGGCCTCCCAAAGTGCTGGGATTATAGGCATGAGCCACTGCGCCTGACCCGTATGTAGCTATTTTTAAAATACCAAAGAATAAGGAAGAATTCTGTGAGGTGATATGGGGTGGCTTCCAGAATATAATGCTAAGACAAAAAAGAAAAAGTGAAAAAAAGTATTGTAGGCCTGACATGGTGGCTCATGTCTGTAATCCCAGAACTTTGGGAGGCCGAGGCAGGAGGATCACTTGAGTCCAGAAGTTAAAGACCAGCCTGAACAACATAGGGAGACCCTGCCTCTACAAAAAATACAAAAATCAGCCAAGGTCAGCCACTGCAGTGAGACCCTGTCTCAAAAGAAGAAAGAAAAGAAAAGAGAAAGAAAGAAAGAGTATTATTCTGTTGTTACTGTTTATGTGAGACAGGAGAAAAAAGGAAGCATAACAGGTTGAATACCCCTTATCTGAAATGCTCGGGACCAGATGCATTCCAGATTTCAGATTTTCTTGGACTTTGGAATCTTTGCATTTATACTGGTTGAACATCCCCAATCTAAAATTCCACAATCCAAAATGCTTCAATAAGCATTTCTTTCATATGTCTCAAAAACTTTTGAATTTTGGAGCATTCTGGATTTCAGCTTTTAGATTTGGGATTCTCAACCTATATCTTCTTATTTTTGTAAAGAAAAACATAGAAAATATAAACCAGAAAACAATGAAGTTAATTACAAGATATGGGAGTAGACAGAATGGAATAAATAAGGGAGGAAACAGCACTTTCAGAGTAGACCTTTTCGTTTAGTTTTCATGCCAGAAGGTCAAAGGAGACAGCTTCAAGGGGCTCTCACTGTCCAAAGCTGAGCCAATTTCACCATTAAAATTAAGAGGACAGTAATAGATTATAACCCACTGAATAGTCCATGAGACCATATTGATAATAAGTAGATAAGTAAGTAAATGGGGAGAGAAGGGGGGGTATTCCTTATATTAGAATGCTAACTAATGTGTGTGTGTGTGTGTGTGTGTGTGTGCATGTGTGTGTGTGTGTAGAAGAATCAACGGCATTGAAAAACTGTCACTTTCCCTTCATCAGTACATATTGATTTGGACAAGAATCACTGATGAATGCTAAATCTATGGGGGAGAAATTCTGATAAAGAGCAAGCTATTTACATAGCGGTTTTTTCTTTTCTTTTTTTTCTTTTTTTTTTTTTTTAGACAGGGTGTCACTCTGTCACCCAGGCTGGAGTGCAGTGACACAATTATGGCTCACTGCAGCCTCCACCTCCCAGGCTTAAGTGATCCTCCCACCTCAGCCTCCCAGGTACCTGAGACTATAGGTGTGTGCTACCACACCCAGCTAATTTTTGTTTTTTAAAAGATTTCTTATTTATTTTTTTATTATTTTATTTTATTTTTTTGAGACAGGGTCTTGCTCTGTCACCCAGGCTGGAGTGCAGTAGCATGATCTCAGCTCACTGCAACCTCCACCTTCCAGACTCAAGCGATCCTGCAACCTCAGCCTCCCAGTAGCTGGGACCACAGGCCCATGCCACCATGCCCAGCTAATTTTTTGTATTTTTGGTAGAGATGGGGTTTTTGCCTTGTTCTCCAGGCTGGTCTCAAACCCCAGAGCTCAAGTAATCCACCTGCCTCAGCCGCTCAAAGTACTGAGATTACAGGAGTGAGCCACCATGCCTGGCCCTAATTTTTGCATTTTTTGTAGAGATGAGGTCATGCTACCCAGGCTGCTCTTGAACCCCTGGGTTCAAGCAATCCTGCCCCCTCAGCCTCCCAAAATGCTGGGATTACAGGCCTGAGCCACCGCACCCAGCCAGTAGTCCCCTTTCATCTGGAATAAGACAGAAACCAAACAAAAGATTGGAAGAAACCATGGTTCAATGGGAGCTGAAAATAATCCATTCCCTCCTGCTAGTTCATTGCACTGGGGGATCGAGGCCAGACTACAATGACAGGGGGCATTTTATAGCTAGAGAAACTGAGGTACAATACACTTAACTAATGTTCTTGTAGCTACTGGAAGATGCTGGATAACCACACAGCCTTCAGCCATTGTAGTCACTTGAGAAAAACAATGAAAAAGGCAAAAGATTAGAATCAGGGCCACAGATGGCTCTAAAATTACTTTCAGCAGTGTCTGAAAATAGCAGAGCCAATATATCTGCCTACTGTTTTATTCATTCAGCTGCTCTTGAGGCACAATACTATTTATTCCCTTTGGTAGAATTTAACAGCAAATATTCCAGGAAATCAGTATAAGATATGGCCAAAAAACAAAAGTTTCATAAAATACTCAAATCCTAAGTGTTTTGTTTCACAGCCATAATTCAAGAGCAGGTATGTTTTTGTAAATGTTGGCCAGCATTCCATGGCAAATTTAATGAAATACACTTCTGATTTTTATTGTTTCAAACCACAAGACAGAAAATCACTTAAAAAATATAATGTTGCAATCATTAGAATGATATTGACTCAGACAAGAATCCTTGATACATGCTAAAAGGAGCAGGTTAAATATTTAATGAGGAAACAGATATTTACATAGTCTCAAAGTATCTCTGCACAAATTACTTATTAATTACAAAGGGAAAAATACTAACTTTGCAGTGGAGAAACTTGGTGAACACTAACTTAGCATCACTAATAACCAGACATCACATGCCTCCCATTGTGAGGCACTGGGGACATATCGTAGCTGTGGTGTTCATGCCAAAACTGAACACCCTGAAGGTAGCTGTCTCAGTCCATTTGGGCTCCAATTACAAAATACTTTAGACTGGGTCATTTATAAACAACAATAATGTACTGCTCACAGTTCTGAAGGCCAGGAAGTCCAAGATCAAGGTGCCGGCAAATTTAGTGTCTGGTGAAGGCTCATTCTCTGCTTCATAGATGGCTCCTTCTCTGTGTCGTCACGTGGCAGAAGTGATGAACAAGCTCCTTCAGGCCTCATTTATAAGGGCACTAATTCCATTCGTGAGGGTAGTACCCTCATGACTTAGTCACTTCCCCAAAGGCCCCACCTCTTAATATCACCTTGGTGGTTGATTAAGTTACAACATATGAATTTTGGGGGAAGGCATACACAGATCATAGAAGCAGTCATGAGGAAACATTAAATGAACCCCAATTGAGGGGAATTATACCAAATTGCAGACTTGAACTTTTCTAAAATGTCAAGGTCGGCCAGGTGCGGTGGCTCACGCCTGTAATCCCAGCACTTTGGGAGGCCGAGGCAGGTGGATCACCTGAGGTCAGGAGTTCGAGACCAGCCTGGCCAACATGGTGAAACCCCATCTCTACTAAAAATACAAAAATTAGCTGGCCGTGGTGGTACATGCCCGTAATCCCAGCTATTCAGGAGAATCACTTGAATCTGGGAGGCGGAGGTTGCAGTGAGCCAAGGTTGCGTCACTGCACTCCAGCCTGGGCAACAAGAGCGAAACTCCGTCTCAAAAAAAAAAAAAAAAAAGAAAAGAGATGGCACGGTCATGAATGCCAGAGAAAGGTAAAGGACCTGGTCTAAATTAAAGGAGACTAAAGTTACATTACAATTAAGTGCCATGTGTAATCCTGGTCTGGATCCTAGACTAGAAAAACAAAATTGTTATACTGGGCATTATTGAGACCATTGGTCTAAGAATACTGATTGTAGATTATAGTATTATATCAATGTTAAATGTCTTGATTTTGATAGGTGTATCACGATAATGTAAAAGAAAGTTTACAAAAGTCTATATGCTTAGAAAATACACACTGAGGCTGGGTGCAGTGGGAGGCCTTTGGGAGGCCAAGGAGGGTGGATCGCCTGAAGTCAGGAGTTTGAGACCAGCCTGGCCAACATGGTGAAACCCCATCTCTACTAAAAATACAAAAAGTAGCCGGGCATGGTGGCAGACACCTGTAATCCCAGCTGGATATTTGGGAGGCTGAGGTAGGAGAATTGCCTTGAACATGGGAGGCAGAGGTTGCAGTGAGGTGGATCACCTGAGGTCTGGAGTTCAAGACCAGACTGGCAAGCATGGTGAAACCCCGTCGCTACTAAAAATATAAAAATTAGCCAGGTGTGGTGGCATACACCTGTAATCCCAGCTACTCAGGAGGCTGAGGCAGTAGAATTGTTTGAACCTAGGAGGCAGAGGTTGCAGTGAGCCAAGATCGCACCACTGCACTCCAGCGACAGAGCGAGACTCCATCTCTCACACACACACACACACACACACACACAGTGAACTGTACAGCAGAACTAGTTTACCTGTGAGGAGAGGTAACCACTGGACAACATTACTGATGCTCGCTAATCCTAAGGCTGTTTCATCACTACCTTTGCTTCAGACACGTAAAATTCTCTACAGTTTTGCTCAATCCTAGTCTTGTACCCTTTTACCTCTATGTATCCCTTCAGCTGCTGGCCAGGTTCCATGATAATGTCTTACCTTCTATTTCTAGTATAGGTCTGGCCCATTTGTTATAACAATCAACAAATGTCTAATAGACACATATTTTATACAAAGGCTATATACAGCCCAGCGTCTACCAGGAAAGTTAAATACACATGTCTGTACCTCCATTTCTCTAAAATTTCTGTAAAACGTCCCTTTGGATGGGCAGGCCCTGTCTTGTTCAATTTGGGCCATATCCAGTCAACATGTTAGGAAGGTTTGAGGGGAGAAGGAATATTTCATTTGGTGATTTCTTCCCTAGCCTAAAGGAATGTAATGACATAGTTGGAAAGATATAAACACATCAGAAGTTACAGTAATTTGTATAGAGGAGTGAGGTGAGGAACAGGAAACCTTAATCCTGGTTTCCCATGAATTCGCTGTGTCACCGTGACAGATGACATGATCCCTCAAGGCCTCATGCCTCCTTTGTAAAATGAGATGGATGGATTGGATGATAAAAATGGTAACAGCTAAAATGCACTGAGGACTTCCTATATATCAAGCCATATGGTAAGCACTTACTGTGGATTAACATGCTGAAACCTTGCAACACTGCTGTGAGGTAGGTACCACTATCATACCTCATTTTACAGATAATCCATGAGACTCTTTCAACTCCAAAGTTCTATAATTATGTGACTTCAAGTTAAATAATATGGTAGATTGTATTTTCCAAAGGTGGACATAAAAATATTTCCCATCTTATACACTCTTTAAATATATATATGTATATATACATATATGTATATACAAATACATATATTTGTAACATACATATATTTAAAGAGTATATATATACATATATGTGTGTGTGTGTGTGTGTGTGTGTGTGCCTGGGCACAGTGGCTCACCTGTAATCCCAACACTTTGGGAGGCTCAGGTGGGAGGATCACTTGAGCCCAGGAAGTTGAGGCTGCAGTGAGTTGTGATTGTGCCACTGCACTCCAGCCTGGGTGACAGAGTGAGACTAGATCTCAATCAATCAATTAATAAAATATTTTTAGAGATGGGATCTTGCTCTGTCACCCAGGCTGGTCTCAAACTCCTGGGCTCAAGCAATCCTCTTACCTCGGCCTTCTGAGTAGCTGGAACTACAGGCGTGTGCCACTGCACCCAGCTCCTATGCTCTTCTTGAAATAGAACTTTGACACTTGTATCTTTGAGAAGTGGGTTTATCTACCCTCTCATTGAATTTGGGTGGCCTTGTGACTATGGAAAAAGTGATGTTGTGTTGACTTCTGAGGCTAAGTCCATAAAAACCAATATAGCTTATGTTAGTTTTCTATTGCTATGCAACAAATTGTCCCAAACTTAGTAGCTTATCATAATACCTGTTTATTAGCTCATGGTTTTGTAGGTTAGAATTCTGGGCACAGCATAACTGGGTTCTCTGCTCAAGGTGTCACGCAGCTGAAATGAAGGCATTCGCTGGACTGAGTTCTTGGAGGATCAGGGTCGAGGTGGGGACCCGCTTCCAAGCTCGTTACATGGAGAGTTGGATTCAGTTCTTTATGGTTGCAAGACTGAGAGCTGTTTCTTTATTTTTTGCCAGGTGGTCACCTCCACCTTGAAAGCTGGCTATGTAGAATATCCTTCATGTCAAATCCCTCTCATTTTTTGAATCTCTGAATTCCAGTCTCCAACCTCCAGACCCAGATTTAAATGGTTCATGTGGTTAGGTGAGGCTCACTCAGGGAATCTCCCTATCTTAAGATCAACTGATTCCAAACCTCATTTATATCTGCAAAATCTCTTTTGTCAAGTAATCACGGAAATAATATCTAATGATATTCATAGGTTCCACTCACACTCAAGGGAAGATTATACAAGGGTGAGAGTCATTGGGGCCATCTTAGCTGCCTACCTGATAGCTTCTGCTTTTCTTTCTTTCTTTTTTTTTTTTTTTTAAGACGGAGTCTTGCTCTGTCGCCCAGGCTGGAGTGCAGTGGTGTGATCTCTGCTCACTGCACCCTCCACCTCCCGGTTCAAGTGATTCTCCTGCCTCAGCCTCCTGAGTAGCTGGACTACAGGTGCCTGCCACCACCAAAAAAACCAATTTTTTGTATTTTTAGTAGAGACGGGTTTCACCACGTTAGCCAGGATGGTCTTGATCTCCTGACCTCATGATCTGCCCGTCTTGGCTTCCCAAAGTGCTAAGATTACAGGCGTAAGCCACCATGCCCAGCCTGTTGGATTTTCCTCTTTACTCCTGGAATTCAGCCACTATACTATGAGGAAGCCTAAGCACACTGTGGAATGGTCCACATGGAAACTGGCCCCAGTTAACAGCCCCAACTGAGCTCCCAGCCAATAGCCAGCATCAACGTGCCATGTGAGTGAGCCATTTTCAAAGTGGATCCTCCAAGCCCCAGGCTGAAATATCCCCACTGGCGATGCAGTAAACCGATGAGCTATCCCTTTTAAGTCCTGCCCAAATTGTAAATTTGGGAGTAAAGGAAAAGATATTTGTTCTAAGCCACTAAGTTTTGGGGTGATTTGTTGTACAGCAAAACCTAGTTCAAAACCTATTTGATCACCTATGTGATACAATCTGTAAGTACTAAAAGCTGTGGACAAAGAGGGGTAGCTTCTATTTCTTTTAGGACATTGGAGCATCTGGCAGTGTAGGCCTAAAATGTCATTCAATACATGCTTGCTGATTCATTAGCTCAAACTTATACTGACCTGATTTACACTAGTATATTAGTCACCCATATTTGGAAGTTCCACATTTTAAAAGGGTTATCTAAAAATTATGCCACTTTTTTTTGGAGTAATGGCTATACTATATATTTTTAAACCATGTTTGTAAAATGTTTGGGGTATAAATGAACACAGATAATGAATATTAATTTTAAAGGTACAATGGGCTTGTGTGTAAATCACTACATAAAGCATTAGTACTTCAATGCATATTCAATTGCTTTTCAACAGTTGTTGTTTTTATTAGAAAAATCAGAAAGCATTGAAAAAATAATCACCAGTTTTGTCACTAAAGAACTTTCATCCACAGATATCAAAACTATTAGGTGAAAAACTGTTGGAGAGGCCAGGAGCAGTGGCTCACACCTGTAATCCCAGCACTTTGGGAGGCCAAGGCAGTCGGATCACCTGAGGTCAGGAGTTCAAGATCAGCCTGGCCAACATGGTGAAATCACATCTCTATGAAAAACACAAAAATTAACTGGGAATGGTGACAAGCGCCTATAATTCCAGCTACTAGGGAGGCTGAAGCGGGAGAATTGCTTGAACTGGGGAGGTGGAGGTTGCAGTGAGCTGAGATCTTGCCACTGCACTCCAGCCTGGGCAACAG
>NW_016107928.1:955738-959747 GCF_001604975.1 Cebus imitator | reverse complement strand
AAAAAAAAAAAAAAAAAAGACTGTTGGAGAATAGAATATCCATACACTCTCAAGGTGGCTCTGTGTGGATTATTTGAAAGGAACAGGTAACTTCTTAACCAAGTGGCCGAACTTAGTATCACCAATGCTGGAACCAAGTGACATCATGTGCCTCGCATTGTGATGCACTAAGAATACGACATCACCTGTGAAGCCGTTTTATCAAAAAATGTTTAACCTAAATCTAATGAGAAAACAGACAAATCCAACTTAAAGACATTCTGAAAAGCAACGAGTTTGGACTGTTCAAAAATGTCCATGTCCCAAAGACAAAAGGCTAGGGAACTCTTCTAGATTAGAGATTAATCAAAGCGGTTAACTAAACTTCAATTTTGATTTAATCCTTATTTCCCCCTCCCAACAAGGAAAAAAATAAGCCATAAATTTAAATATGCTCTGCATCTTATAGTGCCATCCTAAATGTTAATTATCTTAGCGGATTACCGCATTGTGGTTAAGTAGGAGACCATCCTTGTTTTTAAGAGACAGGTGCTAAAATGTTTAAGGTGAAATGTCACTGTGTCTGCAAGTAACAGCCAAATTGTGTAAGGACTAAAAATCTGAACCTGGTTGAGGAATTTTGTTTCAACACCTAGTCAACACTGTTGGGGGACTAGGTAGAACAAGCAGTTTCCCTTTGCACGGTTGAGAAGCAGGCAGCCTGACCCTCTCCTCCCCAGGCGGCACGTGTAACCCTAAGCACTTAAAAGCAGCTGCAGCCCTGGGGGAAGGAAGGCTGAGGCTGTGGTTCCACTTCTGCCAGAGGACACACAAGTGCACGCAAGCTCTGTGCACTTTATGGCAGTCCATGGAAGATGCAAAAGTGCAAGGGTGAGGCTGCACCCCTCCCCTAACCCCCACAGGAACTTACGACAGCATGCTGTGCGGAGAACTTTACAGCAGTCACGTCTGCCTGAGGGCAAAGCCTTGCCCTTTCACCCCTCACAGGACAGCAGCACGTGCTGTCTGGAACACTTTACGGCAGTCAGGCAAAGGGAGGATGAGGCCACGCCCCTCCACCTTCACAGAACAGCTGCACGTGCTTGTGGAGCACTTTACCTCAGTTATGCAAATGTGAGGGCAAAGCCATGCCCTTTTATCCCCACAGAACAGTGGCATGTAGTCTGGAGCACTTTATGGCAGTTACATGAAGGTGCAAGGGCAAAGCCACAGCCTTGTATCCCTGCAAAGCAGGAGCACGTGCTGTCCACAGCACTTTAAAGGCCTTTAGGCTAAGGGGCGGATGACGCCACGGCCTTTCACCTCGACAGAACAGCGGCACGTGCTGTCCGGCGCACTTTACGGCAGTCAATGCCAAGGCAGCAGGGTTAAGCCACGTCCTTTCACCACACAGAACAGCGGCACGTGCTGTCCGGCATACTTTACGGCAGCTACGCGAAGGCACGAGGTCGCGAGCGTCTGCTGCGTCAAGGTCCGCTACGGTTACGGGGCTTTGCGCTCTATCTCATTGTGGTCTGGTTGTTGGTCCGTTGGTACACCTGCGGCTATTCTATCATGGCAAGGATGGCGGCACTGTGGGGGAAGACCAGAGATTACTTCCTGAGCAAGGAGTTCCGGGAATACGTGACCAGCACTCATTTCTGGGGTCCCGTGGCCAACTGGGGCCTTCCGCTGGCTGCCTTTAAGGACATGAAGGAGTCTCCGGAGCTCATCAGTGGCCGCATGACGACTGCGCTCATCTTCTACTCTTCGATCTTCATGCGCTTCGCCTACCGCGTACAGCCTCGAAACCTGCTGCTGATGGCGTGCCACGGCACCAACGTGGTGGCTCAGTGTGTGCAGGCCAGTCGCTACCTACACTACCGCTTTGGCGGCGGCGCCATGGCCAAAGCCCGCGACCCTCCGGCTACCACCGCCGCCGCTGCCACCAGCCCCAGTTCCCAGCCCCCGAACAAGTTTCTTAAGAACTGAGAGGGCCTGGTCGCATTTCTGCAGGTCACAAGCACTGAACTGTTATTCTTCCTGAAAAAAGACCAATGAAGACTTCGGTTTTGACTCTATAACAGTGCAAATCTGACTTAAACCTGCAGTTTGGTTGATAAACAAATACAAGATAGCATTGAACTGAGGTTGAGTGTTGCCTCTTTTGTAAACTGGAAATGTTTTTTAGAAGGGGAGGGTGGATTGGCTGGTCTTTCTCTTCACTGGACCCACAACTCAAGATAGTTTATATGGGGAAGGAAGACTTTGAATGGAAAGCACCTCACACTATTCACTAACTCGTAGCTTTTTTTTTAAAAGCTCTCTTGGGATCATGTTTTTGTTACTTGCTTTGGGTATCCAGGGCAAATAGCTTTGCTTAGTATCACACATGACTCAGAACTTGGTGCAGTCCCAAATCTGTACATCAAAAAAAGTCTGGGGGCTATTTCTACTGAGGGAAATGTTTTAAATGAATGTCGTGAGGTACAGTGTAGACTTAAGGAGTCCGTAAGAGAACCCCTAGGGTCCCTTGGTGACGGAGAGCGATTATGGAATCAGCCATGGAAACAGGATAAACAACTCTGGGGACAATTGCCGTCAACCCTGGATTCTAGGCAAATAGGTAAAATGACAAAATCATTCTTTCTTCCTTTTCTTATCCTTAAAAACGGGAAATGGCAGTTTGTAAAACTGGTTACCTATCCCTCTGTTGAATGCTAGCTAGAGCTGGGGGTGAAGGTCAGCGGTCAACAGCGGCAGCTCAGAGTATTCCACTAGGAATCCTGGGGGTTCCTACGGATTAAGCAGAGCTGAGAAAAGGGAAACGAGAAGGGTGGAGTGCTGGGGCAATAGGGTAAGGCCATTGCCCACATGGCAGAGGCTGCCGTCTATGATTTGACCCAAAATTTCCCCCTGCCCCTGCCTCTGGAGGATGCAGAAAGTTACGAGTGTTTACTGGTGAACCCCAAAGTAGGTGTTCAGAAGTGTTTGAACCCTGATTTAGGTAAAGGTTTCAAATACAAAGAAATTTAAAAGCACTATCAAAGATTCTGAAGACATCAGTTCTTGGACAAAACCGGCACGATAGTGGAACTCTGAAGATTCCCCTTTGTCTCCTCTGGCATTTAAGCAGAAGTCCTCTTTGTGGGCAGTTTCTGTGTTTCACGGCATTCTGCCTGTGGGGGTAGGGGGAAACAAACTATGGGGAAGTAGTGTAGTAGTTATCTATAGCCCTGTAATCACCCCAACACGTAGTTTAAAACAGTTATCTGATGTAATTTCTGAAGGTCAAGAATCTGGGAGTGATTTAGTGGGGGGCTTTTGGCTCAGGGACTCTCAGCTGTCAGCTGGGGCTGCAGTCTCTGAAGATTTGAGGGGAGCTGGAAGATCCACTTCCAAGCTCACTCATAGTTGTTTGTAAGAGGCTTCAGTTCCTCATCATCTGGGCCTCTCCACAGGGCTGCTTGTGATGTGGCTTACCCCAGAGTGGTGTTCCAACAGATAGCCCAATATGGAAGTTCTGGTCTTTTACAGCTCCATCTTGGAAGTCACATACCATCACTTCTGCTGTGTTCACATAAAAAAAAATCTGGTACACTGTGGGAGGACAATATGAGGATGGGAAGCAGGCACTGTTAGGGGCCATCTTGGATGCTGCTACCACACGTGGTGCTAAAGAATTCTCATGCTTTTCTGGGAGTCAGTAGAAGGTAAAGCATGTAAGTTTGTTGCCTACCTTCCCAAAGAGAGGTCACAAAATGCTGTTTACAGTGTTGTGGTCATTACTAACATGCATATATCACAGGGCATGGGTTTGAGAAGCAGAAATCTCTGGAAGATAATAGTTGATCTAAATGTTTTAGATAATTCAGACTACAATGAAGTATTAAAAACCAGTTCTTAAAGTTATGAAATAACTTTATATCCACTTCACTAATGATTTCATGAGTAGAAATTAATATATTTTTAGGTTGCCTTACAATATGCATTTTGTAATTTGAGTACATTTCAATAAAAGGCCACTGTC
>NW_016107928.1:925095-955250 GCF_001604975.1 Cebus imitator | reverse complement strand
GTGCATTTTGTTTTTTTTTGAGATGGACTATTCCTCTATCTCCCAGGCCAGAGTGCAGTGCCATGATCTCAGCTCAATGCAACCTCCGCCTCCCCAGTTCAAGTGATTCTCCTGCCTCAGCCTGCCAAGTAGCTGGGACCACAGGTGCATACCACCATGCCCAGCTAATTTTTGTAGTTTTAGTAGAGACAGGGTTTTGCCACATTGGCCGGGGTTGGTCTCAAACTTCTGACCTCAGGTAATCCACCCCACTTGGCCTCCCACAGTGCCAGGATTACAGGCATAGCCACCACCCCCAGCTGCTATGCATTGTTAAACCTCTTGATCACTGCATGGCTGCAGTGCAGCCACGCTTCATTCTTTCCAACAGTTGCATAAGATCCTGTAGTATGAACGCGCTACACTTTAACAGCGCTGCTGTACACATCGTGCTGTGCACACCCTGTGCCAAGGTGCACAGTTCTGTTAAATAGGACATGAACAGGTTGATGTCTCTATATAGGCTACATTGCCTTAAAGCCCTTTCTGGGGCTTTAGAAAGTTTTCGGAACCATATCTTTTATCAGAGCAGACAAATCCAGTAAGATGACAGCTCGTACACCGTCATCCATACCTTACACATCCTTATATTTATATCTACTTCAGTGGCTGGCACATGGTGGACCCTTGACAAAAGCTTGTTGGATAGATAAGGAGAAACTAGCTAGACACAGATAGAAAATGGAAGTGTTCATAACCCAAAGTTCCTAAAATTAGAAATCAGATCTTAAATTGGTTAGTGAATCAAGATTCCATATGATCCCAAGTTTTGTGTATCACATCTAGAAGCTCGGAAATATTTCACCAAGTTTCTGAGTTTGGAAGAGTTGTGAGATGAATGAAATTTCTTCTTTCTTTACTGTTGAAGTCTTCTCAAGGAATTTCATGAAATGAGGAAAGAAAATGTAAGACAAAGACTAAATACTACCTGACAGATTAAAGCAGGAAGTTACAGGCACATTTGCATTCATCTGAGCTTACAGAGTTATATTAAGTGCATTTTAACATAAAATATAGACCAAATATGCCCTGGGCCTCCACCCATTCTACAGAGGACATCCTTGGTGGGTGGGTAGAAAGGCACTGGAGCACATCTTCACTGCGCTTAGAATGGAGCCCTTCCTGCAGGCAGTGAGGCACATGGCAATTCTGTTCCTGAAGGTCCACAGGCAACTTGACCCAGTGAAGTACCACTGGCCTCGGAAACAAGTAGATGCAGGAGAAGGTGAAAGTGAGGCTGACTCCACAGACCACTGCCTACAATGGGGCATTCATTGCGCAGGTTGGGAAACAAGCAGGAGGAAGTCAGGAGTGGATGACTTCATGGGTAAAAGGTATAGAAGAAGCATGAATGAATGAATTTGTTAAAAGAAAATGTCTTTGAATTTCCACAAGAATGTTGCAATTTCCTTCTTAAATTCTGCAACAAAGGACCAGGCTTAGTTAATAGTATAACTAACATTTAGGTCTGTGAATACTCCCACGCTAAGAGAGGACCCTTCAGTCAAATATTCATTGAGCATGTGACAGCCAGGCCCTGGGAGTGTCCTTTTCAAAAGTGTACCGTAAACAAGCTGTCAAGCGAGAAGCTCCCCGACTCCCGCCCGACATCCCTGCTTGTGATGCTGGCCTGGGTCCTGCCTGTTCACTGGTCACTCGAGTCACCATTCTCCAGCTCCCCACGGACCAGCCTAGGCCCACCTCCTTGCCCTACTGCCTTAGGCTACTCCAACCTGGTAGTAACAATTTTGGGGGGTTTTCTTGAGAGACGGTCTTGTTCTGTCACCCAGGCTGAAGTGCAGTGGCATGATTTTAGCTCACCAAAGCCTTGACCACCTGGGCTCAAGGGATCCTCCCACCTCAGCCACCTGAGTAGCTGAGACTAAAGGTGTGTGCCACCACACCCAGCTAATCTTTACATTTTTTTGTAGAAACGCGATTGTGCTATCTTGCTCAGGTTGGTCTCAAACTCCTGGGCTCAAGTGATTCACCTACAGTGCTGGGATTATAGGCCTGAGCCACTGAACCCAGTAACAGTAACATTTCTGTACTAATTGGAAATGGCTAGAAAATCGGCTTTCAGGCAATGTTTCTTCTTGCTTTCTTCTATAAAGGAAAGATTTCTATCCCAACGTTTATATCCCAGCGCAGCCTTGGGCATCCTGGGTGAATAGGAATAGGACTTGCCTGCCAAGTGGAGCACTCTGGGTGAGCCTCTGGCACAGGCCTGGCCAAACACAGTCTTCACTAAGTTAAGCAGCTACAGTTTAGGACCAGAAAAGAAATTCACCTTTTAAATAGCAAAAAATCCCTGGATGGTAACAAGTTTTTTTGTGTGTTTTTCTTTTTTTTTTTTTTTTTTTTTTTTTTTTTTGGGAGACAGAGTCTCACCCTGTTGCCTAGGCTGTAGTACAGTGGCACAGTCTCAGCTCTCTGCAACCTCTGCCTCCCAGGTTCAAGTGATTCTCCTGCCTCAGCCACCTGAGTAGCTGAGATTACAGGCACACACCACCATGCCTGGCTAATTTTTTTTTTTTTTTTTTTTTTTTTTTTTTTACCGGAGACGGGGGTTTCACCATGCTGGCCAGGCTGGTCTCGAACTCCTGACCTCAGGTGATCCGCCCACCTTGGCCTCCCAAAGTGCTGGGATTACAGGTGTGAACCACTACACCTGGCCTGGTAGCAAGTTTTGGCATAAGAGTATCTAATATTTTTTGACTGCGATAGATTATACAACCCCAAGTTTATGAATATTGAAAAAGTTCCAAAGAATCAGAGCAAAGTCCAGGACAAAACAACAAAAATTCCTTTTTGTTCGGGTACAATACGCTGGTAACTTTTTCCTTTTGCACAGAAAAGGATGTCTGAGACAGAAGCATGCTGACTTTCACAGAACATGCCTGATTTTCATTGACGGGCAACCTAAAATGAAAGAGAATGCTTTAATTTTTTTTTTAATTGAGGGGAAAAAGTAAAATGCTTAAGACAGTTAACTCATTTTAACAAGTTCTCCTTATGGAAACTAATCAATTGCTATTAATGCCACAGTAAAAGCTGGGCATCAATGGCATCATTTTAAGGCAGAAATGCTTTTTGATTATGTTGTAAAGCTGATTCATTTAATTCTAGACCAATGACTTCAGTTGTATTTGGCTAAACAAAGCTCCCAGGGAACTGATGTTAAATTACGTCACAGACATGAGAACCGTTAATTAGAGAAAGAACACAAACCTCAGTTTCCTTTCTTTGAAACAATAAGGACAAAGGCAAACTTCCTATTAGACTGTTGTGTGTTCATCATGGCCTCACATGAGAGAACAGACATGAAAGAGATGAGGCGATTCTGTCCTCCTTTAACACCATCATCTGCCTGAACTCACCTCAGGCCTTCCTGTCAGGTGTCTGGCTCCCAGGTTCCTTTGAATCCAGTTTTTGATGTAGACAGAGGCTGTCTAGCTTCTGCATATCTTCTGTAAGGCCATTTCTAAGATCCTCATTGCTTTTCAGAAATTCCTTCACCATTTCTAGTCGATTTGAGAGCTGCAAGAGGAAACCATGCAATGTATAGCTTAGACAGTTTTGTAGCAGATTTGTAATTCAAATGAAAAACGTACCAGCTCCCAGTCTGGCTCCTACTCAGGTGCCCAAGAGACAGAAATCTTGGCTATAGGCATCTGTCCACAAGTTAAAGTTTGAAAAACAAAAACAAAACAAACCCTTTAAATCAAAGCATCCTCCACTCAAAAAATAGTGACCCAGGATAACCGGTTCTGGGGGTACACAAGGCGGTATTTGCTTATCTCCTTCCATTTTTTTGTGCTTTAAAACTTCCTGCCTTTACATGAAAGGGCTTCATTTTATACATACACACGTGTATGTGTACAAATAAAATTCCCTTTTCTTTGAATTCTGTACCTGAATTATTAAACATATACATGGATATATACATGTTCATATAAATACATGGATATATAAAAGTGTGTGTGTGTGTGTGTGTGTGTGTGTGTGTGTGTGTGTATGTGTGTTTTGTTTTTTTTGAGACAGAGTCTTGCTCTATTGCCCAGGCTGGAGGGCAATGGTGCGATCTTGACACACTTCAACCTTTGCTTCCCGGGTTCAAGCAATTCTCCTGCCTCAGCCTCCAGAGTAACTGTGATTACAAGAATGTGCCACCATGCCCAGCTAATTTTTGTGTTTTTAGTAGAGATATGTTTTTGCCATGTTGGCCAAGTTGGTCTCAAACTCCTGACCTCAGGTGATCTGCCCGCCTCAGCCTCCCAAGGAGCTGGGATTATAGGCATGAGCCACCGCGCCCGGCCGCATGTATATATATTTAATAGTAACAAATATATAGGTTCAAATCTCAAAATCAACACAGAGGTGTAAGATAAAAAGTTAGTCCTCTTTTCACCCCTACTGTTTTAACAAAAACAAGAAACAGGTCTTGATAACATTTACAACAAAAGTCCTGGGGTCATAATACAGTCACTGTTTTTCCTGATCCCAGATGCACATTTTTCCCTATTCTAACATCTGAAATAAGAGGGCATGTTACCATTGATAATGTCTTGTACTAAATTGGCAGCATTTTTTTTCTTTCTTAGAAGTAACTAAAATACTGGTATGTTTTACAATTGACAGCATTTTAGATTCACTGAAATCTGGTCTTAATAAATCCTCTGACTTTGGCAACTAACCCTAAACATGGATAATCATATAGGGTATGAACTTTCAGAAGACGTCAAATTTAATATATATAAAAACCTGACCTTCAACTTTTTAAAGATAACATGTAAATGAATCCTCACATTTTGATCAATTGAAATATTATAAGAAATGCCATGGTCTGCTGAAGAGAAAGCATGAAAAATGAGAATTTATCAACTCTACCCAGAGACTCTGTGACCCAGAGGACAAGCCAACTAATCCCTATTTCCTTTCAGTAAAATAGAGATAATGGGGGTTCAAAAATTTATAGCTGCCAGCTCCTCAGAGATATAAGATCTGCAGCACAGCAGATGGGAAGCCACAGGATCAGAAGGGAGAGATCTGCAGGCCAGCCCTCAGCCCCAGTGCAAGCTCCATGGGGCCCTTGCCTCACGTGCAAAGCAGGGATATGATAAGATGACTGCCAGGTTTCCTTCTGGCTCTCAACTGACACAAACTCATGTCTCTAGCTTCTGAAAGCAGCAGCAGAAAGAAAACTGGGGTTCTAATGGCATTATAAAATAAAACCAGATGAACTGAAACACATGGATTTAGAAAAGAACAGATTTAACATTCTAGTTCATCATTTTAAATACCTATGGGGTATACCATGGTGGGCACACCCAAAAAACCAGGGGTACCAAGTCCTTCTGCTAAAGGGGCTCACCACACTGAATGAAGCACCTGAATCAACGCTGGAATAGTTAATACAGGCATATTTACCTGCAAGGAGCACAGCTCCGTGAATTTGTATTTAATAAACCCTCCCTATGTTTAATAAGGTAACCAGCAAAACTAATTTCCTTGGACAAGGAGGAATGGAGAGGTGAAATGATTTTTCCAAGATCTCCTGGTGATCTAGAAATCTAATCCAGCCAGTGCTGGAATATTTCTGAAACTTACTGGAATATAATTCTACCACTGTTAATTTCTTTTATACCTTGGATGTGACATGGAGATTCATTCCTCCTGTACTTGGGAGTTTAGACCATCATTAGCCTGCAGGTCTTAAACTAGAAACATTGATGATCCTTCAAACATTCCACTCCCCTCCTTCTCCACCCTTTTCCAGCCCCATGCCATGCTCCAAGTAATCTCCCTGGCCACCAAGAACCATCAGCTCTGCCCAGGCACTGCCTCCAGAATCCAGCTCCTCCACAGCCCCTAGTTTTTGTTCTCTCTCACCTTCACATGACTCCAAGAGCCTTCTGGGTAGTTGCTAGCCACTCATCCAACCTCCTGCTACCACAAGAGTTAACTTTCTAAAAGCCATATCTGATCTTATCACTCTTTCTTGACTGTTTTTTGGGAATGAAGGTCAAACCCTTTGGCATGGCCTAGGAAACCTTTCAGCATGTCGCTTCAGCCCACTTTGCCACCCTCAAATCTGCCCATAGCTCCTGTGCTCACCTGTCCTTGCCTAGGCTCAGACTATCCTTTCCTGCCTTTGCAAGTACTGTGCCCTCTGCCAAGAACCTTTTTCCTTGCCAATTTGTCACTCTTATTTGATTCTGTGAGCCGCAGCTCAACAGCACCTTCTCGGCAAAATCTTTTTTGGCAATCCCCCTGACCAGCAAAGAATGTCTGCAGCATTATTTTTTTTCAGAATTTTACTGTAGCCCCTTACTACATTTTTCCACTTTGTGGCACAGATTAGGCACTCAAATGTTTGCTGTTTGCTGATTAAATGAAAATATTTGTTAAGAGGCAATATTAATCTGTGCCCAAAGCATATTCACACTTCTGGAAATTATTTGACTTATAAATCAAAAACGCAATTGGTTATCTGTTAAGATGAGCTACTCTTCCTCCCCAGCATCTTTCTTTGTGTTGTTTACTCACAGAGGATATAATACTTTTCTTTTACCTCTTCAGGCAACAGCTCTTGCTCTTCTGCTTGAAGATATATCTCTTGAAGTTTCTCCTTTAGTAGCTGCATTTCTATTTCATTGACTTGGCTGTCACTCAGGTAAGTTCCCATTTCACATTCACACCCATCTCGCTGATCTTCCTCGGGGATGTGAACAGCCCAGTCAGATGTCAACAGCTGAGAGGATTGCCATACAAATATATGAACTCATTTCAAGAAAAAGGCATTCCACTGGATTACTCAAATAATTTATAGTTAAACATAATGAACTGGATCCATATTAATAGTGCACTGTGACCACAGAAAAGCTTCTCAGCCCAGCATAACTGCAGATTTCATATCAGTATTCTTTCCCCCTGCTTACATTTTAACATTTAGGTTAAATCTAACAAACTTCAATTTTTAAATGTGTGGCTCTTGTTCTTTTCTCTCCCTTCATTCTGTATGCCAGAACTATTAAACATGATTTTTACCTGTTCTATTCTGGAATATACTGCCACAATGTCTGGAATGTTCTTGAATTCATCCAGAAAATTTTGGATCTTCATCTGAAAATCGCGAAGCCACGCAGAAGATACTTTCATCTCGGAAGAGTGCATGATCTCATTACGACATTTAATTACCTGCAGAAAGACAAAAACATAAAAGGCTTCAAAATCAAACAATGGGGTAAACTGAGATCTCTGACCCCTCAAAAAAATCACAGAAAGGCTTTGTTAATTACGAAATCAACAAGAGCGGTCTTCAGAAGAGAAGGGCTGGAACTTTCTTGGGATCATGGGTATAATCTGGCATGTACTTGTATCAGAGTAGAGGACACTTCACCCCTCCAGCCCTCCAAGTCAGATCCATATTTAGTTTCATCCTGTCTAAAGGACATATGCCAAGAAGTGATGTTCTCCCTGCGTCACAAACTGAAATGCCTTCAAGGGTCAGGCAGGTAGCCTGAGGAAAGGTGGCTATGTGTAATAGTAAGGGGTGATCTCCCTACTAAAAGACTGGTTTGGGACAAACTGGAGAGTAGAGGCCCTATCTGAAGGGCAGCCTCTACTTAACACGCAGCTTATTGCCATGGGAGTTATATGAGCCCTGTGTTCCCAGATCTCCTGATTTTTCATGAGAAACTGGAAATTTTGATTTTTGTGACAACTAATTTGAAATTCTAAAAAATCATGCAGGACAAATAAGACACGACAATAAGCCAGATTTTGGCCACAGGATTCTAGGAATAAAAAGATGGCTCCTGGGCAACAGCTGAGCCTTTTCTCCCTCACTGAGTCTCTGGAGCAGATTTCCAAGCAATCCAGAAGTTCCTAACATAACCTGTAGGTACCTGTCAGTGTTGTTGAGGCTTGAGGGGATGTTCAATCCCCTGCCACATGAATAATACATTAGTCAGGGTAAGAAATACAAATAAGCCTACAACTATCCTTAGCGCTTGAAGTCTTATGGCCAGCTGGATATTACACTGTCCCCTAAAATCCCTTAACTTAAAACAACCTGCCAAAGAGCAAGCTCATCGGCTCTGGGTATACCCACAGGATGAAGCAGACAATACAAAAATCTTTTAAATACTGTTGGAGCACCAGGAAGCTGGGTCAAGGGAGTTTCCCGATGTGGAAATCATGATGAAAAGAAAATAAACTTTGGCCTCTATCTTTAGCAAAATGGTTCTGTCTAACAATGTATTAATATATAATTCATATAGAGCCTCCAGTTTGGTTAAAAGATACCAAAGGGGTCAACTACTGTGATAGTCCTTTGTTTCTGCTGATGTCATAAAGGGGTCTCAATCCTGGTAGTTGCTGGCATGCTGACAAAAGATACATGCATTTTCTCTACCTATTATAAATAATCCAGCTATAGCTATATACTCTTTCCAATGATCTTCAGGGTAATAAATGTATGAGTTTTCTCTGGTGAACTAGAGAAAAATCTGAATTTCCCAGAGGAAATCTATCAAGCACAGTGATCTATTCTGACACTGTTATCCATCAATGTTCACATTTTCTTCCATTCCATATCATTTGGTCTTACAGCTGCTTAGCCAATGAGATTCAAAAAGGTAGGATTCAGATGTTGGCATACAACAGGTAGAATGATGCAATGTTCTGTATTTTTTTTTTTTTAAACAAGAAAAATTACTTCCCTGTTCTGTTTATTGCAGAACAGGGAAGAGATTTTTGGGTGCATCTACTTCAGTGGCAAATGGCACAATGAGTTGTCAGGAAACTAATTCGAGAGAACTGAAGGATGAGTCTCTTGATTGCATTTGCACTGGGGTTCTTGGACATCACAGAAGGTGCACATGATATGAGTCCCACTAGCTTGCTTAGCAATGCCAACTTTGAACCCAAGTCTAAGTTTCTTTATACACCACTGTTCTGGGGAGCTACTGTGTGTTCAACCTGCATGGCTGGCTTAGCATCACAGGGTGTGTCTCATGGCCGACGGTCACAGCATAGACCCAACTGACTGGGGTATGGTTTTCAATCTGACAGCTCTTACCTCTGTGACTTTCTTTCGATCAACCACGAAGTGATCGCAGGAGTTGATGAGACTTAAAAGAGCAACTGCATCACATTCCTCAGGTCCTCGTTTGTCTGCTAGTCCTCGGGGCATGAAGGCCTATAGCAAGGGATGGAGGAGGGGGACCTGAGCCTCTTCCAACTCTAGGAGCTGGAAAGGCAATGGTTACTTGTCTACTTTCCAAATGATAACTGAAATTCTCTTATGCACTGAGGTTTCAACTTAGAGCCTCATGTGCCCAAAATCCAAGTAGGAAAACAGTGTCACAGCTAAGCCTTGGCCAAGGGCAATAACTGAAGGGCTGTTCTATCCCTGTTATTAGAGACACATGATGTAACTGGCTTTCCATCCTGTCTTAATGGTATATAAACAGAAAGCATGAGTAGAAGACACCTTTTTTCTTTTCCTTACTGAAATTTCAGTGGCTGAGTTGTTAAATAAAAAGATTTAAAAATAAAATAAAACTGGACACTTTCTGAATGACCTGAGTAAGTTCAGTGTGGAAGTATTACATTAAGAGTTTGGGCTTTGGAGTGCAAACTGGGTTCAAATGCCAGCTCTGCCATTTGCCAACTGTGACTGTGGTTAAGTTACTCTCAGATTCCTCATCAGTAAATGGGGGATAACTGTCCTTATCTACTTCAAAGGATATTGTGAGAATGAAATAAGGGAATGCAGGTACAGCACAGTGTTGGGCACATGCTGGTAACCAGGACATGAATGTTGGGAGTTATTACATAGATGGCGCAAGGCGAGTAGGACCACATAGGAGTTACAGATGGAATCCCAGGATGAGATACTAGATACACCAGAAGGGCCTCAAGCTAGCAGGATCTTGCCTTTAGTAGGATTTTATGGCACAGACCCCCAAAATGGTGTTATGGGAAAGCTTGGGCGTATTTCTTTCCTGAAATATTTCTCAATTTATATCAGGATACAACAACTTTACTAGGCTAAGAATCTCAAGGATACACTCCTGCCAAGGGACTAGAACAAAAAGTTACTCGCAGTAAGAATTCTACATAGGATGGGCATAGTGGCTCATGCCTGTAATCCTAGCACTTTGGGAGGCAAAAGTGGGAGGATCACTTGAGCCCAGGAGTTTGAGGCCAGACTGGGCAACAAAGCGAGACCCCCATCTCCATTAAAAAAAAAAAAAAAAAAAGGCCAGGTGCAGTGGCTCATGCCTGTAATCCCAGCACTTTGGGAGGCTGAGGTAGGTGAATCAACTGAGGTCAGAAGTTCAAAACCAGCCTGGCCGATATGGTGAAACCCCATCTCTACTAAAAATACAAAAATTAGCCAGACATGATGGTGTGCGCCTGTAATCCCAGCTACTCGGGAGGCTGAGGCAGGAGAATTGCTTGAACCAGAGGTGGAGGCTGCGGTGAGTCAAGATTGTGCTATTGCACTCCAGCCTGTGCAAGAAGAGCAAAACTCTGATTCATAATATTAAATAAATAAAAGTAAAAAATCAGCCATGCATGGTGGTGTGTGCTGTAGTCCCAGGTACTCAAGAGGCTGAGGCAGGAGGCTTGCTTGACCCCAGGAGTTCAAGGTTTTTACACCACTGTACTCCAGCCTGGACAAGGGAGCAAGACCCTATTTTTTAAAAAAAAGTCTTTAAGAGACCTGTTCCATCGAAAACACATCTCAATAGGCAACTACAATGCCTCCTACAGGGCTACTCATGAAGGCGTTATGAAAAGGCTGGGTAAGTGCTCATGTATGCCAAGGAGAGTCAGGGCTACATTCCTGAGCCTCACATAATTCAGAATTTTGTATAGCCTGGCTGGCCCCTATCAACAAGTACAGTAGCTAGTACCATCACTATCTTTCTGTGCCTTAATAGCCACAGGCATGCTGACCCTCTGAAAGAAGTCTCTTATGGGCCAGGTGCTGTGGCTCACACCTGTAATCCCAGCACTTTGGGAGGCCAAGGCTGGCAGATCACCTGAGGTCAGGAGTTTGAGACCAGCCTGGTCAACACAGTGAAACCCCATCTCTACCAAAAATACAAAAACCAACTGGGTGTGGTGGCACGTGCCTGTAATCCCAGCTACTTGGGAAGCTAAGGCAGAAGAATCACTTGAACCCGGGAGGCAGAGGTTGCAGTGACCTGAGATCACTCCACTACACTCCAGCCTGGGCAACAGAGTGAGATTCTGACTCAAAAAAAAAAAAAAAAAAAAAAAAAAAAGTCTATTATAGTACCAGCTACTTCAGAGGCTGAAATGGGAAGACTGCTTAAGCCCAGAAGGTGGAAGTTGTAGTGAGCCAAGATTGTACCACTGCACTCAAGCCTGGGCTGCAGTGCAAGACCCTGTCTCAAAAAGGAAAAATTAAAATAAAAAATAAAAGGAACTGCTGAATTCGGCTACTGCTGGGAAGAAAATGCAAAGTTAGCAGGGTCTTAGTTACCTCCGAATCAGGTGTAGTTTTTCTTTTTCATTATTAGGTAGGTCCTGTCTGGCATTTTCTCACCAATATAAGCCAATCTATTCCATGTTAGAGTTTTTGTTTTGTTTTGGAGAGACAGGGTCTTCCTCTGTTACCTAGACTGGAGTACAGTGGCACAATCACAGCTCACTGCAGCCTCAAACTCCCAGGCTCAAACAATCCTCTCACTTCAGCCTCCTAAGTACCTGGGAGGATTATAGACATGCACCAACATGCTTGGCTAATTTTTTTGTATTTTTTGTAGACATGAGGTTTTGCCATGTTGCCCAAGCTGACCTTAAACTCCTGGAGTCAAGTGATCTGCCTGCTTCGGCCTCCCAAAGTGCTGGGATTACAGGCATAAGCCACTGTGCCTGGCCTTGTTAAAATGTTATTTTAGTAATTATTCCCTTTCTTCAGAACTGGAAGCCAACAGGGAGGCTCTGCTGCTTCCTTGCAGTGAAAGCAGGGCCTTAAAATTGTATTGCATACCGCCGTGTTCCACATGCCAAATGCACAGCAGTGAGAAACGTGTTATTGCCTCTCCCTATCCTCCACTGTCTCTTCGCTGAGTAGGAGATGCGGTTGGAAAATAAACAGAGGCCTGATCGTGCTGGGCCTTATTGGCTCTGGAAAGGTGTGAGGTTTATTCTAAGGCTATCAGGAAGCATCCAAAGGTTTTAGGCAAGGGTTATAGAACAACTTAATTCCCATTTGAAGACTGCACATCCTGCTGTGTGAAGGACCGACCACAGATGCTCAGAGCAGCAGAGGCCCGGTAGGAGAGGGTGCGAGTTGTGATGCGGAGATGGAAAAGGGGATTCCAAAAGTATTTTGCAGGTACAAACAAGGGGAGAGGGGTACCGAGAGGGAAAGAGATGAAACGAGTGATTCTGGAAAGTTGGTAATGGGGAATGGGCATAGGGTGCGGGGTAAAGACAAACGGTTCTACTTTAGAACTAAATAAAATGTGCTCCATAGGTGATGAAGTGGAGGGCGCAAGTAAGCAGTTGGATGTGTACATCTAGAACTCAAGAGAGAGAGCAGGGCTAGAGCCACCAATTTGGGAGCCAGTTATCATTTAACTCCACAGGCCTGGGCAATGTCACCAGAGAAGAGGGGAACAGAAGAGACCCAGCCCTGGGTCCCGAGGAAAGCCAAAAGACATTCAGAAGGAGGCTGAGCAGGAAAAGCCAGGGAGATGGGAGGAAAGCCAAGAGGGTTTCAAGAAGAGCAGCCAGTAGTGCCAAATGCCTCTGGGAGGTGAGAGAGACGAGGCCAGAGAACTGAAGGTCACAGATGCAGTGGAGTGGCAGAGGCAGAAGCCGAGATGGAGTGGGTTGACGAGGAAGTGGGAGCAGAGAAGAGAACAGGCGTGAAACCTCTTTTTTGAGATGTTCTGCTGGGTATGTATATGGGAGGCAGAGAAGTGGGAAGACAGCAGGAGAGAATGGATCAAGGGACATTTTTCTCTCTTTTTTTTTTTTTTCTGAGACAGGATCTTACTCTGTCACCCAGGCTGGAATATAGTGGTGCCACCACAGTTCACTGCAGCCTCAACCTCCTGGGATCAAGCAATCCACCCATCTCAGCCTCCCAAGTACCTGGGATTATACGCACACACCACCACAGCTCGCTAATTTTTTTTTTTTTTTTGTATTTTTAGTAGAGATCGGGTTTCACCATGCTGGCCAGGCTGGTTTTAAACTCCTGACCTCAAGTGATCCACTCACCTTGGCCTCCCAAAGTACTGGGATTACGGCATGAGCCACCACGCCCAGCCACACCCGGCTAATTTTTGTTATTTTTTTGTGGAGACAGCTATGGGGTTTCGCCACATTGCCCAGGCTGGTCTTGAACTCTTGAACTTAAGCAATCTTCTCACCTCTGCCTCCCAAAGTGCTGTGATAACAGGCATGAGCCACCATATCCAGCCTCTTTTAAAATCTTATTTTCCAAGTATTTATTCAAGTGTTTTTAAAAAACAGCTTTCTTGAGATATTATTCACCCATCTATATATTAAAATTCAGTGGTTTCCAGCATATTTACAGAGGTGTGCAACCATCACTACAGTCAATTTTAGAACATTTTCATTGCCTCAAAAAGAAACCCCATACCCATTAGCTATCATCCCTCATTCCTCAAAGTCCTGGCAACCACTAATATACTTCTGCTTCTGCACACTTGCCTATTCTGGACATTTCTCATAAATGGAATCAAAATGGAATTTATAAAATGGACATATCACAAAAATATGTGACTGGCTTCTTTCATTCAGCATACCGTTTTCAAGATTTATCCATACTGTAACATAAATCAGTACTGCAATCCTTTGTTACATTGCTACAGGAAAACAATATTCCATTGTACAGAGACACTACGTTTTAAAAATTCCATGCATCAGCTGCTGGGTGTTTGGGTTGTTTCCACCTTTTGGCTATAATTAATGGAGCTGCTATGAACATGTGTGTACACTTTTTTGTATGAATTTATGTTTTCATTTCTCTTGGGAATATACCTAGGAGGGGAATTGCTGGGTCATGTGGTAACTGTTTCTTTCTTTCTTTTAAAAAAATTTAAATAAACCATGGCTCTATTAAAACTTTTTCTATAGTGATGGGAATAAGCTGCAAGAGAGAGAGTGGACAAGTGAAGCCTCAAAGGCCTTGAGCAGGAGAAAAGGGATAAGATCCAGCAGAAGAGTGGAGGTATAAGCAATAAGAGGAGAGACACCCTTCCTCCTTTGTAGCAGAAGGAAACAATGATGCACATGGAGATAAGCTGGTGTTGGCAAAAAGAGGAAGTATAGTCAGCCCTCCGCTATCCATGGGTTCCACACTCATAGAATCAACCAACTGTGGATGAAAAATTCTCAGGAAAAAAAAATACAAAAGTAAAAATAGAGATTTTTAAAAAATATAGCATAACAACTATTTACATAGCACTTACATTGTATGAGGTAGTATATCTAAAGATGATTTAAAGTATATAGGAGAATGTAAGTAACATGCAAATACCACACACATAATTTTATATCAGGTACTTGAGCATCTGTAGATTTTAGTATCCTTGGGGGTCCTGGACACAATACCCCATGGATAAGGAGAGACAACTATGTATGTCCAGGGGCCTCCATCAACTCTGTAAAGCATGAGCAAGGGTGGAGGAACAGGAGCGGGAAAAGCAGTAGTCTCCAGAAACAGAAGCCTAGTGAGAGATGTGGCCAGACCACTGGGGCTCATGATCAAGAACGAAAGCGAAACCAGTCAGCTCCCTTGTGAGATTCTTTCCCACTAAGCAGAAGCAGACAATGTTGTCATCAGGACTGGAGTTGGGCCAGGCAAGTTCAGAGAAAGGAGGAAAAAAAGCTGAGATAACAGCAAGGGACTGATTATAACGACGGGCCATGGAATCTGGGCTAGCTAAGGTGACAAAGGCAGGCAGGAGGGCAGAGGTTGCTGGGTATTGAGGAAGCAGTAGAAGCCTCAAAGAGGCGGAAGTAGTATGGGGCCCAGGGTTGGGGGCAGGAGCGTGTGAATAAGTGTGCCAAAGGCTAGCAGGATGTTACACACTGATACTTCCTGTGCTGACAAGGTCCAGGGTGTGGGCATGCAAGCAGGAGGCTGAGGGGGAGTGGAGCAGAGGATTAGAATCAGGAGCCCAGAAACTGAGATGATGGGGTTGGACTTGAAGTCTGCAGGTGACAGCAACCAAGAGGAGCAAAGAGTGGTATAAGGATTCCAATGGTGTGAAAGCAACAACGGAGACCAAACAGATGAGGGACAGGCATTGTAAAGGGCAGAGTTTTCTTTCTTTCCGTTTTTTCTCTTTTCTAGGTAAAAGCAGAAGTCAGCAATGCTATGGCTACAGTGGAAAAAAATGGGGAAGAAGGTGTAGCTGTGGTGGGTTTACTGGCTCGTGATACCCAAAAGTCTGGGGACCCCTGATACAGTTTAATTTTTTAAGACAGGGTCTTGCTCTGTCACCCAGGCTGGAATGCAGTGGCCTGATTACGGCTCACTGCAGCCTCAACTTCCGGGGCTCCAGCGATCTTCTCACCTCAGCCTCCTGAGTAACTAGGACTACAGGCGCGTACCACCAAGCCCTGCTGATTTTTGTATTTTTTGTAGGAAAGGGGTTTTGCCATGTTGCCCAGGGTGGTCTTGAACTCCTGAGCTCAAGTCATCCTCCCACCTTGGCCTCCCAAAGTGCTGGGTTTACAGGCACGAGCCACCGCACCTGGCCCCAATTCCTTTCATTTTTGAGACTGGGGAGCACAGGCTGGCCCAGTGTCACACACAGCAGCTGAGCCAGGACTCAGATCACCTGCTTCCCAGGCACTGCTCCTTCCTAGTGCCCACTCTGTGCCTGCTGATAACTACTGGCATGTAGATTGACTGCTAAAGTCGATGTGTGTTAGGAAGCCACTTCTGGCTGTTCCTCTCCATCCCTTACTGAGCAAAAAAATTTCCCACTCAGTCCACTTAGTAAGTGACATTACCAAGATCTGAAGACAGATCCGGCTGCCTACCCCATTCCCAGCTCCCCAAAGTGCCTTTAGCTGGGCACTTAAGGTCTTTTCTATTTTAGCCCTAACTTCCCTTGGCTTACTCTGCCTTATGGCATCCTTTAGCCAAAAACAGCTGATGAGCTGTTCAGCGAGCCTACCCTCAAACAGACCACACTAGAGCTCCCTCCCTGCCTGTGCTCATAATGCTCGCTCTACATCTTGCCCCAGCATCTCTTCTACAAATCTTTCCTATAACTTTCCAAGCAGGGACGACAAACTCAAATGCCTTCAGGAAGCAGATGGGTAGAAGAAAGCTTCTACTTCACTAAACTGGGTTGGGTCCCCCATACCAGCCCTGAACCTCCTAGACCCTTGATCAATCTCTCTCTCTGCATTTGTTTACGAAGCCCCGGCGTCCACAAGACCAGATAGCCACCCCAAGTGCTGGGTGACCCGCTACCTGCTACCTCCTCCTTCCATCCCGGCCTCCGGCGCTTACCTTGGCCACCTCCCAGGCATCCACGGGCCAGAGGCCCGGCCGGCAGTTTCCCCAGTGCACGTCTCCATTTCTGTTGACGTGATGTCGCAAAATCTCCCGTTTCCACTCAGCGCACACCTCACACTGTGGCTGAAACTACAGGGGGCAGCGGTGAGGAGGGGCCCAGAAGGGAGGAGCGTCGCGGTTGGCCCCGCCTCGCGGAAGGAACTGGACACTTGGGCTCTGGGTCTGGGACAGGAACAGGGAAGAGGAGGGGCGGGGTGGGGGCAGTGGTCAAGGCCCGGAGCCAGGTGCTCACCTGGCGGGCGCGCGGACTGCACCGTGAGCCGCTGCGGCAAGCGGCGCGCGGACCCAAGCCAGAGACTGCAGCGAGTAGGCCGCGGTGGAAAGAGAGTACCTCGCGGCCGACGAAACCCTGCAGGCAGCTGCGCAGCAGCAGCAGGCAGTGACCCGCCTTCACCCAGTTCTTGTACTCGGCGCAGTTAAGGCGCGCCGCCAGCTCCGACAGCACCATGACTCACTTGGAGCCAGGACTCTGCGGGGAGTGGCGGACCGCAGTGCGCCTGCGCGGCCCCCGCGCGCCTGCGCGGCCCCACCAGGAGGCGGGGTTGGCAGAGATCGTGACGCGTGACGCCGACCCCGGGGCGGGGCGTCTTGACATCCGGGTCACGTCGGCTCCACCCTACTCAGGTGACGTCTGATGTCTAAACGTTGGTGCTTGTGAAGCAGCCACTCTGAAACCCTTAGGCCGTCTTTGTCCCCTAGACTGAGATCCTGCCAGCATCCGATTTGACTTTCCTCTCCCAATGTACGGGCACATTTTTTTAATTGCACAGATGTACAAGGTGCTCAGGGAACATTGCTTTAACCGCGTATGTTCTTTGCATTATACAATTCTATAGTTACTGGTTCCTAAGCCCACACACCAGCTGTAGCAAATTGCGGTATTAGTGAAACGTGACTGCGGGCTGCCTGCGGGTGCCAAGCTGACCCCAAGCTCAAAATCCCCAGCCACTGGATCACCTAGAAGGGGGCGTTTGCCTGTTTAGGGCAAGACATCACTTGGATTCTAGAGGGTTGCACACCTGAGCTTGGATAAGGGCATCCTGAAGCACCCAGCAAAGGTCAGACGATAATTATCTAGTAATTTTGGTTATATGATAATTAGTACTCCTTGCACATGGAAGTCTAAGTTCCAAAGAAGTGCCACAAAGGTCAGAAGGCATTGGATTGTCAACTCCAGGTGACAAGTCAGGTCAGTTTTAGTTGTTTTTAGTGAGCTTTCTGAGCTTGGAAAACATGTCAAAATTATGTGTAGTTAAAAGCCTCTGAGGAAAGAGTCTAAACGTTAAACCTTCCCCTGACTGTGGTTCACAGCAAAAAATGCCCAGTGTTTAGGAGCACTAGCTCAGTCAAACTGCCCCTTCTTAGCAGTTTGATCTTAACAACCTTAATTTGATCTCAGGCAAATTACATTTCTCTGGGCCTCCATTTACTCATTTTCAAGAGGAGGATATTAATAACCTACCTCATTGGGTTGTTGTGAGGATTAAATACACATTGAAATACTAAGAAAATGTCTAGCACATAGCTCTCAGTAAATACTTGCTATTATTTTATATCGACCTAAATGTGCCCTTTCATCATTCAGTTATATTTCTGGACAAGGTATTTTAACAAATCACTGGCCACTTGGAAGTGGAGGCAACTTACAGAAAATTGTGAGCGTATCATGGCGCACCTCCTGGCGTTGTGCAGCACAGTGCTGGCTGCCCTCTGCTAATTCTGTTTTAATAATCTCAATGCTAAATCCATCCTAAGTAAATTCAAATCACATCCTTAGACACACTGTCCATTCTCAAACCAAATGAAAAAAATTCCACAAGAAACAATGAAATACATGTTAACATTTTCCCTGTGTCCCTTGAATGTAAGTTCTCTTAAAATTTTCTGTATACTGATTTTATATCAAGAACACTTGGATGATAGATAAATATTACGGTAAAATGCAATAGGCATTTCTTTTGGGGGGAAAAACTATGAAAGGAACAGCTTTTTTAACTGAAATTGGATCAGAATCCAGAGTAGCAAAGTTATAACTTCTTGAAGTTTCATCAAATTAACCACAGTCCAAAGAATGGCTGTCAAGCATCCTTTGGCTGAACAGATACTGTGTTAATTAGAACATAGTTATTAGTGGTTCTTAAATTCAAATATTTTAGCTTATGCTTGCACTTAGCTCACTCAGTTAATTTTCAAACATAAGGTGTGGCTCCTGTTATTAACTTGACATGTTCTGTTGAAGCTCCCACTTTTCTTCTAATTCCAGTACTTTTATACATTCTGAAATGGCATTTCAGCAGATGGAAAAATGAAGGTGGCAAATCAGGACCAATTTCTTATTTCAAGGTTAAATTAATACTAAACCAGACTATTAACGAAAACGTCTTCATGAAAATTAACTAGAGAGAGTTGGTAGTTCTCTGAAACTTTGTATAAAGTTTATTTATTTCTGTAAATACTAAAATCACATTGAAAACACCTTAAAGTTAAGTCCCAACCCAATTATTAGAGAAAATCACTATGGGCATCCAGTCCCTTTGATTGAACCTGCGTAACAAAAGAGGCAAAAGACATGAATTGTGATGAAACTTACTATTCAAATGCTAAATGTTTTCAAGCTTTAATAAGGTATATATCAATTCCAAGTACCAAGCATAATATAAAAATTCAAATTCATGAGTTTACTCTTAGTAAGCATCAAAAGCAAATTCCGTTCACTGAATCCTATCTTCCTCTTGATTGACACAATGCATTCAGAGATGAGTTATAATTAGGAAAAAAGAGAGTCCATTGAATGCATCATGTGTAAAAATGCAATTAACATTTCAAAACCACATTAAAATGGAAAATACCTAAAAAGTTAACTCTTAATAAAATTATTTGAAACAATATTATCCTGCAGATAAAAATACATTTCTTATATATACATGTAGATTTCTACATGAAAGAAAAGATTCAGCTCCAAATAGAAAAGGGCTGACCCTTGATAAAGACATCTTAGATTGCCAAACTGATGTGATTACACTGTTAAGAACTAAACACAGAAGGATAAAAAGGTTAAGTTAAAGGAAGGATAAAAGTTTAGTCAACTGCTCCCGAACAGTGGCAGAGTTGGGTGAGAAGTGGGAGATGAAGGCAGAAACAAGACAAAGAAGAAAGGCAAAGAAGGCCTCAACTCTGATTGAAAATGAGTGGAGAACCAAGCAAAGTTGAGAACAGATATGATACAGTTGCAGTCAGATGCTTGAAACTAGAATTTGGTAGCTGATAGTTATAGAAGCTCAATTAAATCATCTTAAAGTGGAATTAGACAAAGCATATACATTTTAATGGAGAAACAGTATTACAGTGACCAGATAACTCAGCACGGTATCATTTAAAAAACTTTCCTAAATAACATGAAGTTGGTAAAAGACCTTTGCATCAGATCATGTTCTTTGAAGCTTAAAAAAGTCCCTGACTGACTAGGAAGACAGCACAGTGCTCCAAAGAAGCTCTGCAGAGATGTATCAGTACCAAAAACTCCATTTGACACTGGACAGGCCCAGAATCCTGGATTCTTCAAAATGAGGAGAATGGACCAGGTTTCTTCCAAGCAAAACATTCTATCATTTTGTTGACAATGAATTAAATTGAGATTGTTTAGAAAAATCCCAATTTTGGTGGGGAAGGCAAGGAGGAGAAGTAAGATAAAGAAAGCTCACAGAAACTTCATGCAGGAGTACAGCATTAAACTTCTTTGTTTCCTAATTAATGTTGTATGCAGAAGTATTCTGTAAACTAAATTTGCCTGACAGAAAAGTTCCCACATCCTCTTCAGATGAGAATGATTGCATATGGGATCCTATATCAATATGAACCACATACTTTCCTTCTCAAAGACTAAGTTCCTTATTTTTCACCAAATCCTATGTACTGAAAGACAACTGAGGTGCTAAATGTTAACCACTAGTCAAGTTAGGAATGTCTGAAGAAAATAAATTAACCTTGACATAAAGAAGATGTTTTTGGTCAAATTTCAGACATGTATTATTAGAAATTAATTACTGGCTCCATTCACCAGGTTAAAGATGAAGGGAGGGCCTAAGCTGTCTCTAGAGTTTATATACACACAAGTGAGTGTCACTGTTTTGTTTTGTTTTTTACCTAGTTTTATTAAATATTGCTTCCCTGGGGTGTGTTTATAACAACTCCCAGAACACTTCATGTGAGGATTCAAAGCGGTCATATTAAAATACAACTTCAATATAAAGTTTATCACAGTTTTACAGTATTCAAAAATGACAGACCTGCCTTAAAAAACAAAACAAAAACCAAAAAAAGGACTATTACACCCAAAACATAAGAAAACAATTAAATAAACAAGTTTGGCATTTCATAACTTTATAGTATAAAACAGAATATTAAATCTATTACTGGCAAACGGACACCGATTTATTTCCTACTTTGAAATGTGTCCCATTTAAACACACTATACAAGTTCATTATACAAAAGATTGATGATCATTTTGATGAAAGAAGTGCACCCTGAAAATTTTTGCCAGTTTAGAATATTTAGCTCTTTAAAAAAAAAGTCCTTTTCCTTTTTTAAACTGAGGGCTGAATTCAGATTTATTTTTGTTGTTTTGTCTCATCTGTCAGCCTTCCTGGTTTAAAAACAATAGTGTCTATGGACGCCCACCAGGGGGCAGTGTAAGATTAGCCATTAAATCACGAACAGCTGCAAATATTGTGCATTCACCTGCAACAGAGAAAAATGGTCATTAGCTATTCGCAATACAGGAAAGATGATGTTAACACACCGGTGGGGGAAGGGGTAATTAAATCTAAAATTAGTAAGAACTCGAACTATCAAAATAAAAGAATTTTAACTGCCCAGATTATTGGGGATTAAGCTGTGGTGTTAAGTATCAGATTATATTTGGTTTGGGTTTTTTTTTCTCAGGAGGAAACTTGGAGCAAGTCCCAGTTAGGTTTGAATTTAGGAAGATAAGCCTAGAGTTCCTGTTTAGAAACACTGTAACATCAGATAAGCCTTTGAAGTTGGGCTTTAAGGCTATTGAGTGCTTATGGGCATTTGGGATCTTATGAAAATATCTAGTTTATATTTATGCATTAGTTACAACTTTGGTGGTATCTTTCAAACGTTGCATTAAAACCTAGATAAAAATGTCTATGACAGCCGCTGTCCAATAGAACTTTTTGTAATGATGGAAACGTTGTATAAGTGTGCTATGGCTACCAAGAACTTGTAATATAGCTAGTGTGACTGAGGAACTTACTTTAAAGCTTTATTTAATTTTAATTAAATTTAAGTAGCCACATGCTGGCTAGTGGCAGTTATATTGGACAGTGCAAGTCTCGGACATCTATTGGAGTTTTCTCTCAAAATTCAAGGAAATGGTCAACTTCCAGAGTTCAACATATTAATTAAATACAAAAATAATTTTTCTTAAAAGCACTTCACCAGAAGAGAAGTGATGGGTGTAGGAGGTGGGGTGGGAGACTGAAGTCTGGTGCACCAACAATCCAAAAACACGATTTGTGGGTGGGGAAGGTGCTGGCGATTCATCCTCTCAACTTCCCCTTTGCTCAAATAAACCAAATACTCTGCTTCTTGTAAATATTACAGGTATTTAAATATTATAAACCAAAAGCTGGATCCCTTCCTCTAGAGCATGGTCTAAACACTGTATACAATGGCTGGAAGTGGGAGAACTGAAGACCTCATATGAACCATGGCCTTTCAGCAAAGGGCAGGGTGTGCAGTGATCCTGTGCACTTGAGAAGGTACAGAAAGAAAAGGAAATCCAAAGGTCTGCCCAGTCCAAGGGGTGGAAAAAAAGGAAAACACTTCCAAAATATCTCAACAATTTCTTAAAAGGAGAAGTGATACTGTTTTTTAAAAAACATATTTTCATTATTGATAGGCAGGAAAACTTGCTTGATCCCAATAGGATCAAAACATTTTTCTTTTAAATTCCACAAGACATAATACATAAAAACACATAAGATAATGATAGCCATCTGCTTGTGAAGGAATGGTGTTTATTATCAAGGTTCTACTGGACTGTTACTTTGAGAATTCTGATAGCTTTAAACTTTGATTCTTGAGGATCTATTTTTAGCTGAAAGAAGAGAGAAGTCAAAGGATGAAAGCAGAAAATTTTAAGAAGTAGAAATATTACAACAAAAGCAGCACACCCTTCTCTACTGCCCAGTGTGCCCAGTGTATTCCTTATACACTAAAGTGAGAACTTGCCTACCTATCCAATGTGGGGAAACAAACAGCTAAACATATCACTTCCCTTCTGAGTCCTAGTTTAGAAAACTTTGGACACTGTAGTACTTAAAAATGTTTCAGAGAACAACTTTCCCTCATTTAAAAACATAATTGTTATTTAACTGTTCTAAACAGAGAGATACAGAGAACTTCCTTAATATTAGAAATCAGCAAATTTTAAATTTAAATTTCCTTAATATTAGAAATGAGCAAAATGGAAGAAAAGTTCTCTTTGCTGAGCTTTGTATTTTGTAACCCCAAATTTAGCACTGCCAGGAGTTACATGTTAAGTGTAGGCTACTCCATTATAGCAGGGACCTTGTTTATCTTTCTAGAAACATTCTGATTTCCTCGGAAATGTTCAGTTTGAGAGCTTCATTGTGCACATGGTGAAAAGGTCCACTTGCACCCACCTGACACTTTTATAAGAAGCCCAAAAAAGCAGTGATGCCATTTGTATCAGCTTTTATTCTTCACAAAACATTTAGAAGATACAGAACTTTTAATGGTATTATTCTATTCATGATTGAAGCATGAAATATGAGAAACCAACATGCATTTCAACTTTGTGATGTACAGAGTGGCAGGTATTGATGGCAGGGCAGGAATTCACAGCCATGGAAAATTCTATCATCCTAACCTAGGGCTTTGTGGCAATGTGTGCTATAAATACAAGCTTCTGGCATTAGCAACTGGGTCAGTCCCAATAGTAAATCACTAACAAAAATAAAGTCCAGGCAGCAGAGAAATGGACAAAACTGAAAGCCAGTGAGAAAGGAAGAAAGCGACAGGCAGACATTAAGAGGGCCACGGCAACCAGAGCTCTACTACTAGGACTGGGTGGTGGAGTAGGTAAGGAAGGAGAAGAGAAGAGGAGAAAGGGGGGTCTCTCAAAAGAACTTTTACAACATATATGCAATAAAATATTGTCTACTGGTCATGTACCTTGTCGTGGAGGATTCATCTCTGCAAACCTCTTCAGAATGTTGCTGACCATCATGGGAGCAGCAACAGAAGAGTTCTGCTGTCTGGGAATGTCTGCCTGCTGGGTTGTACCTGAAGCCATGTCATAAATGATTGGAACTATAATACTAACAGGTTCTTGGGGAGGGACCGATGTTTTCTGAGTTAGTTGAAGCTGTATACACACAACACACACAAAGAGAATAAAAACATCATAAAGCATCTGTCTAAATGTATCAAAGGTACTATTCATTTACTATACTTTCAGATTAAGATAAGCAAGCAAAAGAAAATTACACATGACAAGAAAAGTGACAAACAACTGAATGTTATGGTTAAGATGCAACTGTGCCACACAATTACCTAGTTCAATATATTTCTGTTTATTACTAAAGGAACCAGGATCCCATGACATCTATGCTAACAATTAAGGAATCCTGGCCTCTATTTGGCAGCAAGAGATAATTTATACAGTTATCCAAAAGTTGCTCTATTATCCTCATGTGGCTTTTTCCTCAGAAGCTCTGTACATGCACAAATGCTGGGTGGTATACTTACAAAAAATAACATTTTGGATTTCAGCACCACAGCGGGTGTCCCAGGAGGTGCAATCGGCGGTGCACTGGGAGGGATGGTCAGGCAAAACTGAACATTCCATTTTAGCTGTGTTGCCTGGTCAGGGAACTGTTTTGTGGGGGGCGGAAATCAAGAGAAAGGCATATAAACATTTAAAATCATATTCTAGTATGGGAGTCTGAGAGGTTAGAATTTTATTTTATATCCAATTATTAACAGAACATAAAAGTTGATAACCTGCACTTTTTCAAAACAAATATATACAAGAAGTTGATAACTGAAAAATCAACTGTGGATTTATGTAGGATTTTCCCCTTGCTTCCCTCCCACTTCGTTTATTCCTAAGGCCTATGGATTTGGCTTCTGCAATGTCTCTGACATCTATTTCCTCCTCTCTATATTCATTGAGGCCACCATATGCAGGGCTTTGTTACTTCTCCTGTGCTCCCCTAACAGCTCTTTCCAGTGGCTGCCTCTTCCTATACCACCATCAGACATAAGTCCTACAACATGGTTCTACTCAAGCTCACAAATGTTCAGTGCCATTTAGTGACACATGCTGTTCCCCCCCCACCCACAACTAAGGACCAACACCTAGCATTCAATGTCCTTCTTAACTGTGCCAATCTAGACTTTGCAGTTCTGTTTCCAACTCTTTCCCTAAACAAACTAGTCAAACTGTGTGAAAGATTTTTAAATTATATCCACTGATGCTTTTTTAGCCACAAAAATATTTACACCTTTAAAAATTCAAATAGATTTCTTTTTGACATAAATAATGTTTCCTACAGCCTCTTAGATCAGAGGCCAAATATTGAGACTATTAGCAAAAGAACACTGTTGCCCCAATATTTATAGTAAAACGCTAACTAGAAAAAGGAGTAAGGTAACTGAAGTTACTCAAATCAACACTAGAAACATTAAAATGAAAAGACCACTGTAAGATTGAAAAACATATCAGCTGCCATCTGGATTCCATCTATATAATTGCATACTTTCACAGGAAAGAATTCAAAATCTCCTATTCAGAGAAGATAGATTATTTGATAAATGGGCATCTGAAAAAGTTGGATCCATACCTCCTCACATTTGACACCAGAACAAAATGAGACCCTGTCTCAAAATAAATAAAAATAGATCAAAAATTTAAATAATTGAAAAAATGAATCCATATCAGTATTAGAAAAAAAAACTTTGGGAGGATTATTTCAAAATCTAGGAGTGAGAAGGTCTAACAATCCAGGAAAACTTAAAAACCAATATTGATACATTTCATTATTTATTTAAAAGAAAATTTTACATAGCTAAACCTACCAAAAGTCAAGTCAAAGCACAAATGACAAACTAGGAAAAAATATGTACAATGAATATCCCAAGGGACTAACTTCCCTAATGTATATACCAAATTCCTACAAATCAAAAGACCTAAAAATCCTATAAACCAGAAAGACCCAAAGTCTTTTAAAGACTAATAAAACTGTTAACAAAGATGTGGGAAACAGCCAGTACTCTCATTGCTGGTGGGAATATAAACTGGCATAACCTCTATGGAGAACAATTTGGCAAAATCTACCAAAATTAAAACTATATATATATATCCTTCGACCCAGCAATACTACAGGTATACTGGCACATCCATTAAAAGGCTCTTTATTGTGGCACTGTTTCTAACAGCAAAATATCAGAAGAAACCAAAATGGCCATCAAATGGGGACTACTTAGCAATTTTAATACATTCATCTAATGAAATACTAAGTTTTGTTAAACTAAACTAAACAAAACAAAGACATCCTTTATATACTGATATGGAAAGATCTCCAAGATTTGTTCAGTGAATAAAGCAAGTTGCTCCTCCATTTCAAGCAATATGCCAGGCTAGATATCCTGGAAATCACTTTCACCACAAACACGAAAAGTACTGAGGACGGAAAGCCATTTTTTTATTTTTTATTTTTTGAGACAGAGTCTTGCTCTGTCACCCATGCTGGAGTGCAATGGTGTGATCTCGGCTCACTGCAACCTCTGCCTCCCAGGTTCAAGTGATTCTCCTGACTCAGCCTCCCGAGTAGCTGGGATTATAGGTGCCTGTCACCATGCCTGGCTAATTTTTTGTATTTTTAGAAGAGATGGAGTTTCACCATGTTGGCCAGGCTGGTCTTGAACTCCTGACCTCAGGCCTGCTTTGGCCTCCCAAAGTACTGGGATTACAGGCATGAGCTACCACATCCAGCCAAAAGGCATCTTTTTAAATGCTGTTATAGATTGAATGAATTATGCACCTGAAAAAGACATAAGTCCTAACCCCCAGCACCCATGAATATGATCTTATCTGAAAACCAGGTCTTTGCAGATGCAATCAAATTAAGATGAGGTCATCAGAATGGTCCCTAATCCAATATGACTGCTGTCCTTTTATAAGAAGAGAATAGACAGCCAGAGATACATACGGAGAGAACACCATGTGATGACAGAGGCAGAGGTTGCAGTGATGAGTCTATAGGTAAGGAATACCAAAGTTCACTGGAACCACTGAAGCTAAGAGAAACGCATGGAATAGATCCACCCCTACAATCTTTAGAGGGCATGGCCCTGCTGACCCCTTGATTTAGGATTTCTGGCCTCCAGAACTGTGAGAGAATACATTCCTCTTATTTTAAGCCACTCAGCTTGCGGTAATTTGTTGTAGCAGCCCTAGAAAACAAATACAAATGCAGATTGCGCTATGCAGAAACTAAGGGAAATCTCCAAAGGGCCAAAAACAAACCAAAAACAGATATTCAGTGCACTGAAGGCAGCTGCTGCCCATGGAGCATCCTGCTGTCACTTTGCACTTCAGATTGATAGATTGACTGATTTTTTTGGAGACGGAATCTCACTCTGTCAGCCAAGTTGGAGTGCAGTGGCACGATCTCAGCTCACTGCAACCTCTCCCTCCTGGGTTCAAGCAATTCCTGCCTCAGCCTCCCAAGTAGCTGGGACTAGAGGCATGCACCACCACACCTGGCTAATTTTTTTGTATTTTTAGTAGAGAAGGGGTTTCACCATATTGTCCAAGCTGGTCTGGAACTCCTGAGCTCAGGCAATCTGCCCGCCTCGGCCTCCCAAAGTGCTAGGATTACAGGCATGAGCCACCGTGCCCAGCCTTTTTTTTTTTTTTTTTTTTTTTTTTTGAGACAGTCTCACTCTGTTACCCAAGCTGAAGTGCAGTGGGGTGATTTTTCTGCCTCAACCTCCCAAGTAACTGGGATTACAGTTGCCTGTTACCACACCTGGCTAATTTTTTGTATTTTTAGTAGAGATGGTTCAAGACCATGTTAGCCAGGCTGGTCTTGAACTCCCGACCTCAGGTGATCTGCCTGCCTTGGCCTCCCAAAGTACTGGGATTACAGGCATGAGCTACCATGCCCAGCCAAAAGGCATCTTTTAAAATGCTGTTATGTATTGAATTGTGCACCTGGCCTGCACTTCAGTTTTAATAGCAATTCAGGACACAAAGTCTAGGACCATTAAAGGTAGAGAGCCAGATTTTTTTTTAATTATGTGTTATATACATGAACCATCTCATAATAAAAATGGAAAAAAAGTACAAAACAGGATGTGTAAATGGTACCATTTCATTTAAAATATTTATGAGAAGGCCGGGCACAGTGGCTCATGCCTGTAATCCCAGCACTTTAGGAGGCCAAGGTGGGTGGATCACTTGAGCCCGGAAGTCTGAGACCAGCCTCAGCAACATGGCGAAACCCCATCTCTACAGAAAGAAAAAAAAAATAGGAAAAATTAGCCAGGCATGGTGACGTGTACCTGCAAGTCCCAGCTACTCAGGAGGCTGAGGTGGAAGAATCACCTGAGCACCGAAGGTCGAGGCTGCAGTGAGCCAAGATCGTATCACTGCACTCCAGCCTGGGCGTCGGAGTGAGACTCTGTCTCAATCAATCAAAAGTTTATGACAATGTTATTTGCTATGGGTAACCCCCCATATAGGCACCGAGGAATGAGAGCTAAGCAGAACCCTGGCACAGTTAGGGCTTGAGGAATATCTCACTTTATAGTGTTACTACTCAGCTATTTCCTTTTATATAATCCTTTACATAATCATATATTAGTTTATAGAAATAGGGCTTGAAGTCTCCCTTTATATAATCCTCTATCTATAATCATATAATAGTTGATAGTATGAGTGACTGAAGAATATTTCCCTACATATATACCTATAATTATATCTTAGTTCATAATCAGAGGAATGCCTAGAGTGGACACAGTATAGAGCATTAATTAAAGATAAGCAGCTTATAATCGGAGAAATGCCTTGAGCAGATACAGTGCAGAGCATGAATTAAGGGAAAAACAGTTATACCAGGACAAGAATCCATGGCCCAGGCAGCAGCATTCAGTATCGTAAAGATACCCGCTGTATGGCAGGCTTGGGGTGAGAGCCACTCCTCCTGATAAAGGAGTTGTAGGACCTTGCTCCAATTCTTGTGGAAGGCTGCCCTCAGAATGGCAATCCACCTTGGTGACTGTGAACTTTATCAGCTCTTGTTACTGTGCTGCTTGAAACGAATCCATTGGAAGCTGCCAGAAGGTGGCGGTAACCTTGACAGCTCTGTCACTGCTATGTGACTTACAGCATCCTCCTATAAATCTTCTTAGAAGTAGTTTCCCATAGATAGAAGTATCGCACACTGCACCCTCTTCACTTTGCACGGCCCACCTTCAAGCCTCGGTGACCTAATGGGGGTGGACCCCTTACTGCACATGGCCCTTGCCTTCGTGGGAACGGAGTCCTTGCCTTCGTGGGAACGGGCCCCTTGCTGCACACTGTCCACCTCCTGGTCTAGTGACCTAATGGGGGTGGACCCTATGTTTTATTGCTCACGACCCTATCACTATCCTTTAAAGATGATTTCACTCACTGCCCTGCCCCCTAACCTACACACAATAAATACTCATGCTTCTGGACATTCGGGGCCTCCCCAGCCTCGCTTCGCCAGCCTCGCTGGCCTTGCCTGACTCTACTTATAGGTGGCGTGGCCTCCCGAGCCCAGCTGCATTTTATTTGTGTTTCTGTGTCCTGTCTCTTTATTTCTCGGATCCTGCGCCTCAGCGCAGCATAAGGCTCACCCCACGACCCTGTGGGGCACTCAGCCTTACATCTGGCTCCCAACGTGCCTTACAATTTGCTGTTATGAATAGACCATCTCTGGAAGGAGAGGCAAGCCATAGCAACTCTGGTTGGCCAGAAGACAGTTGGACAGGGATGGAGGGAACAGGGTTAGCTAGACAGGAACTGATGAGAAATTTCTCACTATATTATCTTGTTTTAAATTCAAAAGATACAACAGAATTGTGTTACCTATTCAAAGATAAGTAAAATTTAAGTTAAAAATTAAAAATTTAAGGCCAGGCGCGATGGTTATGCCTGTAATCCCAGCACTTTGGGAGGCTGAGGTGGGTGGATAACAAGGTCAGGAGATCGAGACCATCCTGGCTAACACAGTGAAACCCTGTCTCTACTAAAGATAGAAAAAACTAGCTGGGCATGGTGGCATGCGCCTGTAGTCCCAGCTATTTGGGAGGCTGAGGCAGGAGAATCGCTTGAATCCGGGAGGTGGAGGTTGCAGTGAGCTGAGATCGCGTCATTGCACTCCAGCATAGGCAACAGATCAAGACTCC
>NW_016107928.1:918829-925033 GCF_001604975.1 Cebus imitator | reverse complement strand
ATAGATGGGTGAAAACCAATAAACACTGTTCCCACCAAGTCTAACCTCCTCAAACAAACCTTGCTAGAAATGTGTATCTCTGTAACTTACCAGCTCCAGCTTCATAATGTGCACACAATCCCTCAGGATGTGTGTTGGAGCTCCTAATAGCTTGGTGAAGGCTATTAACGTATTAGCTTTAAATGGTGGTCCTGCAACCTACAGGGAAAATAAAGCAAGTTACTCTTCATTCTACCTTAACCATTCTGTTTCATTAATTATATTCAAATTATGCATTATTAAACACATACTCTTGTTTCAAAGAATTTCTCCAAAACTTGAAGTTCATCAGGTTTCCATTGTCCTGCATTTTCAGGTGTCACTTTTAGCTGAAGTGTCTGATTGGTTTTGGGACTAAGGGCTACTCTGCATTTCAGTGCATCCGTCTTAAACATGATCACTCCGGGTTCGTTGGAATTGATCAGCTGCAGCTGCAAAACAAGGACGCATCAAATTAACATGTAAGTCAAAAAGAAAATGATGTTACTGAGAGAACCGTTCCAAAAGAAAAACCACTAAGTTGATACCTATTCCAAAACAAAGGCAGCTACAGCATTGACCATCAACTGCTAGCAACACTGCAAAAACAGATACGATCAGACATTATGTGCCTCTTGATGGAAGAACATAACACTACCTATGAAGTATTCTTGTAAAACAGCATCAAAAAACTTGAGCCTGAATTCATTCAGTAGCTTGATCTACAGGACTGACCAATGTGATAGAAAACACAGGGATCAAAAAAAATTCAATGATTCCAAATTGCATAAGGATAAAGAAAAAGAACTACAGGGGGGAACCAATAGTTTGAAGGGGATTTAGAAAAACTTATTTGGGTTCTGATTCAAAGTGTAAAAAATGAGACAGCCTGGGAAATCTGGATATTAACTAGATATGTGATGATAAAGAAATATTTTCTTTAGGTATGAGAATGGTGTGGGTTATTTTTTTCTTTTTTTCAAAGAGTCCATACCTTTGAGAAACGCATGCAAAAATTTTTATTGAGGAAATTATGTCTGAGATTTGCTGTGAAACAATCTAGGGGGAGGAGTTACAGATGAAACAACACTGATATGAGTTAACAGCTAGAGGTGGGTGGTGAGAGCACAGAATTTCATTATACTATTCTACTTCTGTATATGCTGAACATTTTCTACAATATTTTTAAGTGGCACATTAGAAAAAAAGAATACAGAGTACAATTACAAAAGGTTAGATCTGGATTAGGCTCTTATTCTAGCCCAGGGGTTGACAAACATTTTCTGTAAACTGCTATGTAGAAAAAGTTGCAGGTTTTATGCACTATATGGTCTCTGTCACAACTATTCAATGTTGCCACCATAGCTGAAAGCAGCTATAGACCATACATAAATGAACAGGTATGGCTGCGTTCCAATAAAACTTTATTTACAAAAACAGGTGGTGAGAAGGACAGCACCAGGGGCCATAGTTTACTGACCCGTTTTAGCGGAGTATGTTGATTATGCACCTGAGCAAAATGAAGCCAAAGAGCTGAAAGCTTACACAGATGGTAAGTGGCATAGCTGAGGCTAGATCCCAGGTCTGATGATTACCATTTTGAATGCTAATTTTAGTTTATTATTTTTCTTTTGAATGCTAATTTATTAAAAAACATTTCCCCACCAAATCTTAATGTGAAGGCTGCAAAATGGCTTCGCACTAAGCATGGAGTATTTTAAACATTCACCATTTTTAGTTCTTTCTTTATTTTATTGTACTTTAGGTTCTGGGGAACATGTGCATATTATGCAGGATTGTTGCATAGGTACATACATGGCAAGGTGGATTACTGCCTCCATCTCCCCATCACCTATATCTGGCATTTCTCCCCATGTTATCCCTCCCCACCAATCCCACCCCCTGCTGTCCCTCCCCTAGCCCCCCCCCAACAGACCCCAGTGTGTGATGCTTCCCTCCCTGTGTCCATGTGTTCTCATTGTTCAACACCTGCCTATGAGAGAGAACATGTGGTGTTTGATTTTCTGTTCTTGCGTCAGTTTGCTGAGAATGATGGTTTCCAGAACTCATCCATGTCCCTACAAAGGACATGAACTCATCGTTTTTTATGGTTGCATAGTATTCCATGGTGTATATGTGCTATGTTTTCTTTGTCCAATCTATCATTGATGGGCATTTGGGTTGGTTCCAGGTCTTTGCTATTGTAAACAGTGCCACAATGAACATACATGTGCATATGTCTTTATAATAGAACAATTTATAATCCTTTGGATATATACCCAGTAATGGGATTGCTGGGTCAAATGGAATTTCTATCTCTAGATCCTTCTCTCTGTTGCCCAGGCTGAAGTGCAGTGTCACGATCTCAGCTCACTGCAACCTCTGCCTCTTCGGTTCAAGTGATTCTCCTGCCTCAGTCTCCCAAGTCGCTGGAATTCCAGGAATGTGCCACTATGCCCAGCTAATTTTTGTTTTTGTTTTTTTGAGATAGAGTCTCGCTCTGTCTGCTCAGGGTGGAGTGCAATGGCACGATCTCAGCTCACTGCAACCTCTGCCTCCAAGGTTCAAATGATTCTCATGCCTGAGCCACCCAAGTAGCTGGGATTATAGGCACGTGCCACCACGTCGGGCTAATTTTTGTATTTCTAGTAGAGATGGGGTTTCACCATGTTGGCCAGGCTGGTCTTGAACTCCTGGGCTCAAGTGATCCACCTGCCTCAGCCTCCCAAAGTGCTGGGATTACAGGAGTGAGCCACCGTGCCTGGCCTCGCATGAGCTACCACCATGCCTGGCCCTTGCATTTTTCAGTAGAGATGGGGTTTCATCATGTTGGCCAGGCTGGTCTCAAACCTCTGACCTCAAGTGATCCATCCACCTCGGGTCTCCCAAAGTGCTGGGATTACAGGCGTGCACCACCATGCCTCGCTAATTTTTGTATTTTTTAGTAGAGACGGGGTTTCATCACGTTGCCCAGGCTGGTCTTGAACTCCTGACCTCAAGTGATCTGTCCACCTCAGCCTCCAAAATGTTGGGATTACAGGTGTAAGCCACCGCGCTCATCCTGTTCACATATCTAAAAAGCAGCTTTCATCCTTGTAACCATAAATAGTTTTCTTTAAAAATTTTTTTCTATTTTTATTTTTATGATTTGAGAGTCTCACTTGATCACGCAGGATAGAGTGTAGCAGCATGATCACAGCTCGCCGTAACCTGGAACTCCTGGTCTCAAGCAATCCTCCTGCCTCAACCTCCCAAGTAGCTAGGACTACAGGTTCATGCCTGCTAATTTTTAAAATTTGTAGAAAGAGGGTCTTGCTATGTTGCCTAGGGTGGTCTGGAACTCTTGGGCTCAAGTGAGTCTCCTGCCTCTGCCTTCCAAAGTGCTGGGATTACAGGTGTGAGCCACCACACCCAATTATTTTATTTCAATAAAGACTCAGACTCAAAATCAGCCTGCCTGCACGGGCACTCCAGAAGGCAAATAATTAATGGTATGCTGTTCTCTGCAAGGCCGGATCCTGTGCACACCAGTCGTATGTGCTGCAGAGACCTATCTCAAGGTCCATGTTAGCCACATCACATAGAAGCCACAGCATAGCAAACTGTATAATGCAGAAATATGTTAACATAAGAATGGAAAAGAAAATAATGGAGTCCATTTTTAATGCCAGGGTAGGGTGAAAAGCACATTTCTAACAAGCTCCTTAAAGGAAGGAAGGTAAAGAAATGTCATGTTAGTTCAGCTCCTATCCTGTAGGACAATTGACCATTTTACCCTTAACAATCACCACGTAGAAGGTCACTAGGTACCCATACCGTTTCTTGTTGAATAATTCTTTGAAGATGCCGTCTCATGATGACTGATCCAAGGAATCTCTCAAGTGGAGAACAAAGGTAACTACCTGCCAGGCCGGGCACGAGGCCTGGCGTTGGAGAGGGCAGCAGCAAAATGTTCAAGGCACTGTGAGTGAGGATGGTAGGTATGGATGCCGCCCAAGAGCGCTGAGGTAGTTTACGAGGTGGAGGCATGTTCGTTGGCATTGTTTGGGAACCTTTCGGGAAGGAAAACAGGTTATGTCATTTACAAACACATACCATCTCACTGCCTCCTGTTTTGCTTTCATCATAAATCCTTGATGTTCTAAATCAATCTGTACTGTTTTAGTTACTCCTTGTGGTGCAAAAATCATATATTAACAATCTGTTAGCCAAAACGGCCACTATTTTTCTCCTTGTATCCAGGCCCCTTGCAATGTGACTTTGCGGCAACTCCTTTAATGGTTGGACTCTATTTCTCCACCTGAAACCTGGCTGGTCTAGTGACTTGCTTCTGGCCAACAGAATGTGATGGAAGTGACGCTGGGCTAATTGTAAGTCTAGGCTTCTACTCCCTGCCTTAAAACCCTGTTGAGCCATCATGTGAGCAAGCCTCAGATCAAGTGTGAAAACACACAAAGAAGAGAGAAACCCTGCCATCTGAAGTCATCTCAGATGAGCTAGTCCCAAACTAACCTGGCAGCTGACTACAGACACATGAGTGAGCTGCCCAGCAGAGCCTGAATCACTCAGCTGTGCTCAGCCTAAACTGCCAACCTGCAGAATTGTGAACCAATATATAACGATCATATATTGTTTTAAGCCACTAAATGTTATGTAGTAAAAGCTAACCAATAAATAGGTATAATTCTGTGTTAACGTGTGTGGTATTGTGAAATATGTATTTGATCTTTGTCCCAGCTCCTGGCATACAAATTCTAAAATTTTTGGAATCTTCAAAGTGGTTAAGTATCCTTTTGTATTCTAATGAGATGGCTGATGGCTGGCAGCCCCTAGGTAGCTTCAGGAAGGGGGTTGATCACAGGAAAGACAAGGCACAATTAGAGGGTTGGTAGTTTCAGCCCCATCCCCAAAGCTGATCACGAGTGGCCAGTGATTTAATCAATAATGCCTACGTGATGAAGCTTCCATAAAAACCCAACAGGATAGAGTTTGGACAACTTCCAGATAGCCAAACATGTGGAGGTTCACAGAGGGCAAGGAAACTCCACTCCCCTTATGCATCTCTTCATCTGCATCCTTTGTAATATCCTTTAAGTATCACCTCTCAAAAAGTAGGTCATGACTTTCAAATGTGAGGATGGAACAACATAGGACACTTTGAGCTATACTAAAAAAGGACATAAAAATGTTGATGATACTCACTTGCTCCAGCTCGAGGGGAATGAGAAGCATCTGGAACCGGAGAATGTAATGAGGGGTTGGCTGGTGACATTCCAGGCATGCGTGTTGCTGGTGAGGGGCCAGACACTTGAGGAGATCCTGGCCAGTTCCCTGCTCGTCCACTTGGTGACACCATAGTGTATGGGGAACTAGGGTCAAGAGTTCCTATGAAAAAGTAAACAAATATTTCTCAAAACCTATATTTTAATAACTGAAAATTATTTGACAGCATAGCTTGTTTGATGTGTGTTAACATGTCATGCCTGAATCTCTATTTTGTGTAAATTACTTTTTAACATAATACAAAAATTAGAAAAATAAAAAGACTGAGAGAGGATAAAATTAACCTTCACAAAAGCTTCAATGTACTGTAATATGTAACAAAATATGCTACTATATGCAAGAAAATATTAAGCAAACAATCTCAAGAGTTCCTTTGAAGGCAGAATTATTATACTTTTAAACCAACTTTGACAAACTAAATTTTCATTTTACTCAAAGTAGAATGAGGAGAAGGAAATGTTCCATATTCTTTCTACAGGCTACGTCAACTAAGAAATGAACCAAGACTCAAGTTTTGAAAGCAGCAACTTCCTGAACAATTTGATATTTAAATTTAATCCTCCATTGGTATCCATGAAGATATTCAAAAATTTTTTAAAAATTTCATCCTCCAGATACCTTCAACATATTATCATCTTTGTAGCCAAATGACAAACTGAAAAAATACTTTTACCATGTATATATCAGAGAGTAAATGGTCTTTACTTAAGTCTTACAAATGGGTAAGAAAAAACACAAGAACATAGGCAAAGCATATATAACTGGGAGGAGTAAAATAAGAAACACCAAGGACCAGCCGGGCGTGGCTCACACTTGTAATCTCAGTACTTTGGGAGGCTGAGATGGTGAACTGCTTGAGCCCAGGAGTTCAAGACCAGCCTAGGCAACATGGCAAAACCCCAT
>NW_016107928.1:909616-918227 GCF_001604975.1 Cebus imitator | reverse complement strand
AACCTCACTAACAAAGAAACATATTAAACAATAAGATACCATTTTTCACCTATTGAAATGGCCAAGTTTTTAAAAATATGTAACAGCCCCTGCTGGCAATGATGCAGGATAACAGACATTCTTGTATGGGGAATTGGTACAGCCTTTCAGATGCTGTTTGCAATATGTTTCGAATGCTTTAGAATTTCTCAAACCCCTTGAGACAACAATTCCACTTCTAGAACTTACTTAAGGAAATAATCATGGATGTGAGCACAGATGGCACCATTTTTAATTGTGAAAAAAATGGAAATGTTCTAAATGTATAACAATAGGAAAGCAGTTAAGTCATGGTATGCCCAGACAAGGGAATATTATGAAGCCATATGGTATGATGATGTGGAGTTGTTATTGACAGAAATGTTCCCGCAAATATTAATAGTAAAAAGTAAAATCCCAGGTGCTACACAGCTTAAAAGCTGAGGAACCTGTGTATGTTCTATGGCATGATACTCATGATATATTAAGGGAAAAATGGCACTGAACACTGTACAATATGCTGTCATGTGTGTAAACGAGAGGCGAAAGAACACTTGCATGTATTTGCTTATGTATGCATAAAACAGCTCTGCAAGAATATATAAATGTTTCTGGGAAGAGGAACTAGGTGGTTGGTGGAATAAAAAGGACACATTTCACTGACTACTTGTTCTATTCTTTATCTAGTTGAATCAATTCAAAATAAAATTTTTGAGTTAAAAAAATCCAAGTCTCAAAACAATTCATATGTTAGGGTATCCATTTGAGGGGGGGCAAGGGCAGTTATTTGAGTGGGGAGACAAGCAGCTGGGTAGAGGGCAAGCAAGAGTAACAGAAACGTGAGAGGGCAGGCAAGTAGGACATATGTGACAGGAAGGGCAGGGCAGAGCAATGGAGACAGCAAGGGAGAGTTCCAAGGCAGAGACAAACTCACTGGTCATTACCTCTGTGTAGTGGGATTAGATAAATTTGATTTTCTTTTTGCTTGAGCAGTATTTTTGCTACTTCCTCAACAACAAACAAGTATTAATTTTGCAATGAGAAAATTTACTCAATAAAAATTATTTTCACATCAAGCTCTTATGCTATATCAATTTCCATGTATGGACTCACCATGTGGACTAGCAAAACTGGCCCCTGGTCCTATTGAGATTCCATGCGAGGATGGGGGAGGAGTTGGAACAAATGACGCTGGTGATGGGGCTCTCAAAGCCCCACTGGGGGAGCTGGCAGCATGCAGATTTCCTAATAAAGGAAAATAATTATAGATAATCTTGCAGGACACACTTTATGTCCTGTCCAAGGACCCCAAGTTAAAAATCTTCCTACGATCTAAAGAAACAAGTAGTAAAGCTCCCATATATATAACACAGAGAAAAACTGGCAAGATTTCATTATCGAAAGAGAGTGTTCAATTCTGTGGACTCAAATTCTAGCTCTTATATTGACTGATTAAAAAAAAAAATCCAGTGCACTTTTTATTCAGTTACGCACTCATTCATCAAGAAGGCCTGAATGCCAACTTCATGGCAAGCACTGTTCTAGGCATTGGGGATGCGGCAGTTAACAAAAGAGACAAAAATTCCTGCCCTCACAAAGCTTATATTCTAATAGAATGGGACAATATCGTGTAGTGAAGGAGGTGAATACTGTTCTTTATATAAAGCAATCAGAAAAGGCCTTTCTAAGGAAGGGGCATGTGAACTGAGATGTGAAGAAAGTGAAGGACAAGACATGAGGATACCCAGGGGATGAGATATTCCAGCCAAACAGATGTGCAAATGCCCCAAAGGTGGAAGCAGTTATAAATAACAGGGAGGAAGCCAGTGTGGCAAGAACAGAGTGAACAAGCAGGGCAGTGGGAAGAGAGGACACCAGGGAGGCTGGAGGAAAAGGGGTGGATCCCAGATCACATAGGGACTTGTGGGCCACTCTAAGGACTTAGGGTTTACCCTGAATGAATGGGAATCCAATGCAGAGTTTGGAGCGGAAATCATGGACGAACTTCTGTCTCAGAAGGATCACTCTAGCTGCTGTGGGACAGACTACAGAGCAAGGGTAGGGGTAGGACAGGAAAACCAGTTAGAAACGACTGCAATAATTCAGCTGAGAGAGGACGAGTAGCTTGGGTAAAGGTGGCAGACTATGGTAGTGAAAAGTGGTTGGATTCTGGGTAAATTCTGAAAATCAAGTTGACAGTATTTTGTAAATGACCAAGGGATTTTTTCCTGCTTAAAGCCATGGGTAGTAATATAAAAATTCTTTATGTGTGAGTGAAAAGGGACATCCAGCATGACTCAAAGAGCTTTGACCCAAGTCACAGGAAGGAAGGGCCTGCCATTTACTGAGCTGGGGTGTCTGTGGGAAGAGGAGCACTGGGGCAGTGAACAGATTCCGGAGTTTAGTTTCAGCCATGCTGAGTTTCAAGTGTCTACCAGACACTATATGGAAACAATGCAGAATAGGCAGCTAGAAAATATAATACTAAGGCCAGGACTAGAGACCAGTCTGGCCAACAGGTGAAATCCTGTCTCTACTAAAAATACAAAAATTAGCCAGGCACAGCGTCACATGCCTGTAATCCCAGCTACTCAGGAGGCTAAGGCAGGAGAATCGCTTGAACCCGGGAGGTGGAGGTTGCAGTGAGCTGAGATCGCGTCATTGCACTCTAGCCTGACTGAGTGACAGAGCAAGACTGTCTCAAAANAAAAAAAAAAAAAAAAAAAAAAAAAAAAAAAAAAAAACAATGCTAGGCTTAGGGAGAGACTGAGATTGGAGATATAAAAAACAGGGAAACGTTAACTTATTTAAAGCCACAGGACTAATTTTAATTTAGGATTATGAAAGAGCAAACTATGGCTACCAAAACAATGTGTAAATGCAACATTTAAACACTTGCTACATTATCATAGTTATCTTTAACATCTGTATGTTTTAAATTCCCTACTATAGCAGTCCCCGCCTTATCCACAGGAGATGTTCCAAGACCCCCCAGTGGATGCTTGAAACCTCAGATAGTATTGAAACCTGTTTTTTTTCCTATATACACAGATGACAAAGTTTAATTTACAAATTAAGCATTGTAAGAAATTAACAATAACAGTAAAATAGAACACTCTTAGCAGTAGGTTGTAATAAAAGTTATGTGAATATGGTATCTCTCTGTCTCTAAATATCTTCTTGTACTACACTTGCTCATTTTTGGTCTACAGTTCACCTCAGGCAACTAAAACCTCGGAGAGCAATAAGGGAGGGGGACTGTACTATGTGAGATAATTTCATAGTTTTGTGTTCTGTAATACCTAAAGCACTGCCTTACTTTCGATCAGTATGTTGATCAACTTGACTAACCTTTAAGTGTTTATGTTTACTTATTTAGCTGTGTATCTGGACAAGTTACCTAACTTCTCCATGTCTCAGTTTTCCTTCATAAGATGGGAATAACAATAGGACCTACACCACAGGTTTGCTGTGAGGATTAAATGGATAAAGTGCTTAGAATAGAGCTTGGCACATAGTACTATATGCTTGTCTACGACTATAATTATTTCAAAATATTTTTTCCTTCCTACTATACAAAAACAATGTCAACTCATATCCTAAAGACACACTCCCATGGAGTTCTACAACCCTGTTTCTCCTGTTTTGCCTACTTCCTCCCTAGCTGCTTCTTCCCCACTCACTGACCACTGGTATTCCTAGGGGATGACTCAACCACCCACTTGGGGTTCAATGACCCTAGACACAACAACAACAACTTCCAAGTCTTCATCTGTAGTCCAACCATCTCTGATGGGCCATAGGCTCATACAGCCAACTGCCTACTGGACATCTTGACTTAGGAATCTCTGAGGACTTGTACAATCAACAGGTTCAAGAGAACTACCTGCTCCTTTCTCTGTGAAATCTGCCCATCCACCACTCTTGTCACTTTCGGTTGTACAAATTTAACCCAGGCTAAAATCCAACAATGGCTTCCTATTTACCCATATAATAGAGGCCAAAATCTTGAACAGAGCTCTGTCTCTCCACACACCAGCCATCTGGAACAGTCTACCATCTTTTGGGAGTTCAGACTCCACACACCCTGCACAGTCTGCCTGAGAGATCCTCCTCGTCCATGTCCCAGGGTGGGAAACTCTGACCCACCCTTCAAGTCTCGGCTTAAGCAGTGTCGAAAGGAGGGAGGCAAACAAGGCATCCCCAGGAAAGGAACAATCGAAACCCCCTTACCGAATGCTCTTTCAAAAGCCCAAGTGACCCTTTTTGTAACACTTATCATACTTGGCATTATAGATGAAGAGTGTTTATCTAGGAATCTAAGCAGAGGAAGCACACCCCACCCCCTAAATAAAAGTGAATTTAAAGACTTTAAAAATGAGGATCTATTTTTTTAAAAACGACACCACTGAAGTAATGTGAAGAGTAATGTGAAGAGTAATATGAGTGGCTAAGTATGAGACGTGGTAGGGGTGGGATCTGCCAGGGTGTGAGTGCCTCAGCAGTGTGGGATGTCGAGCGGCCGAATTTGGGCAACAAGACAGATTACAATGGGCTGGTCAAAGAGGCATTTGTCATGTGCCATGCCCCAGGCTAAACACTTTATATGAACTATTTCATTCAATTCTCGTAACATCTCTATGGAAAAGGTTTTACATTATTCTCATTTTACAAATGGAATTAGCTACTGAATAAGTGATGTCACTATATCTCCCACCTGCAGGTTAACAGATTCTACTGGTCAATACAAATTTCTCATATACAGACACACATATACATATATAAAAGAACCTCTTTTGCATTTTGTAAAGGAGAAAAGTGTGCACTGCAAATTCTGCTTTTCACAGTGAGAACTTAAAAGCAGATGTATTTGTTGGGTTTATTACTTAAAAATCAGGATTTAATTTGGTTTTGTCCTGTTTTCTGATAAGCCTGAATGCCCTCAGTTAGTACAAAACTACTTACTGCATTCTTTAGTTGATTGGACTGATATACTTATAGTAGACAAAAGGTTTTATTATGCATGCTTTTAAAAATCATTTAATTTCTTACATTTTTAATCCTATATTACATATCACATCTTTTATGCTAAAATTTTCTTTAAAAACCCCATCATTATGCTCTGGAAATATTACTAGGACCTAGTAGGCAAGGGTCATTCTCCCCAAGAAATCTGATGACCAGTCTTCCTTGCTAGATGATAAACTCAAGAGCAGGGCTGGTATCTGGTTCACTGCTGAATCACCAGCACTAGGCAGCAGTTGGCACAGGCCAAGTGCTCAAGAGATGCCACTGAAGCATTCAATTAAAAGCAAACATTTGGCATTATCAAGCACTTTTACAGTGCACTTCATGGGGCTGCCAACAAAGCCATTATGTCTGGACAAGCAGGCTATGCACTGCCTAACTCTGGAGCTTGGGGGCAGGCCACCCTTCACCTATTCCATGGCTTAGCAAACTTTTTCTGTAAAGGGTTGTTGTGGTGGGAAAGCAGCGATAGACACTACATAGACAAGTGTGGCTTCATTCCAGTAAAACTTTATTTACAAAAACAAGTGGCAGGCAGGATTTGGCTCATAGCAGAGTCTGTCAACCTGTAATATAGACCATGTTGTGATTAGTACCCCCCTGGAGTTGTGCTGTGAGTCTGGCTCTGGGTGACACCTCTACTTAATGTAAGCCTTTTAACGTGCTCCTGAGCCTGGACACAGACTTCACAAACCTTCCATAATAAATGAGTGACAACTATCTAGCCACAGACCAGAAAGGGAATTCTCTCTAAAGCCTGAGGCTAGATGCACAGTGCTTCTTAACGTGGGGTGTGTGTGTGTGTTTTGGATTTGAAAGTTGAACATGACAAGAGAGTAAGTAGTATCTTACCTGGAGACTGTGTGTGCATCATAGAGGGAGACTGATTGACTGTGCTGTGATAAGATGTAGGGGGTGAAGTAAGAGGATAAGCGCCTGATGTTCCTGGCTGCTTTGGAAATGGCTGAAAAGAAAATTAAACGTTGGTAAAATGGCCAACTGCATGGAGCGTAAGCGTGTGGCATTCCCTAATTATAACTACAGTGTTAACATTTACATACTTTGTTGGTTACGAAATAGAAAACATGAGGTATAAAGTGTGCAAAATAAATACACATCAACAACACAAGTCTTTATAAACCCTGACTTCCAAAATGTTTTAAAATAGCAACATCCTCATTTCTGATCTTACAATGCTATTGCTTTCTATCCCTCAAGATTTTTTTTGCTCATTTTATATCTAGCATATCACTGATTTATCTCTATCATTTATCTACCATTTCATTGATTCTAAGACATTTTTCCCCCACACTTCAACATCTCTAAAATCAGGGTATGTCTTTCCATTTATGGAATGTTAGTTTAACTGGCAGTGTTTTCTCTTTCTGAGCAGCAGATAAAAACTGGTGCATCTTACATTTGGTGGCATTTAGTATCAATGAAATATGGTAGTTCAGCCTGAGCTTTACTCATCTTTATCACTATCACAAGGTAGTTGTACATTTTACACATTTTCTAGTGGCAAATGAGGGTTTCAGTTGTTCCTAATATCAAATGTTGGAAATAATTATCTATTTTATTAAAGCCATTTTTGTGGGTGTGGAGCATTATCTCATTGTAGCTTTAATTTGTATTTCTGCAATGGCAAATGGTGTTTGAATACCTTTTCTGTGCTTACTGGTCACTTGGACATCCTAGTATGTGAAATGACTTGAATCTTTTACCTATTTTTAAAACCAGATTGTCTACTTTTTTTTTTATTGATTCTTTCTATGCTATCTTAAAAGAAATTATAGCATTCAGGCTTTCTAACTCATAAGCTCCAAAATCATATATTTGCCAGTACTGTTTTATCCAACAATGTAGAATGTACCTTTATGTTTGGAGATGTAAGCCACACTAACTTGTTAACTAAAACTACAATAGTCATAAACTTTTATATTTTTCTTCCTTTCCTTTCTCAAGGACTAGCTTATGCACTAAAACTGCATTTTTATATAAAAGAAGAAAAGCTACCTGCTGACATCAAGTAAAATGTACATGAATCCCTTTATGAACATTTTTTGCTCACAACTGTCTTATCAGGGAGAAGAATAGTTTACAAATAGAAGTATAGCACAGGTATCTGATAAACACAAAAAAGCTGAAAACTGAAACTGCTCAATAAAAGGCTCAATCTTTAGGAGGTATGTAAAGTCAAAGCCACCGACCGAAGACATTAAACCATGGCAGATGAATATTCTTTTAAAATAATTCTGACTTGGTATTGTCAAACTTTTTAACTTAAACACAAAACAAATAAAAAAGCTCTACCTGCAGGTTGAATACAGAGCAAGAAAAAGCAGAAAATTCCTCAAGTTTTCCCAAAGACAAATAATTCTAACTTTTCTAGAATATCCTAACCTTTTGATTTAGTAGATTTACCCACTTCTAATCCTACTGACTTAGCCTGTAACTGTTTTCCTAGTTAGAAATGTTCAGTATGAAATGCTACCAGGTGTACAGAGCTCTTAGCCAAATCAGAATATCTAATAAGCTAGCGCTGCAGGTGCTCACTGTGTCAAACTATGATTTTTCAGTAACAAAAGCACTTTAGGAAGCTGAGGCAGGCGGATCACCTGAGATCGAGAGTTCGAGACCAGCCTGACCAACATGGAGAAATCCTGTCCCTAATAAAAATACAAAATTAGCTGGGCGTGGTGGCGCATGCCTATAGTCCCAGCGACTCGGGAGGCTGAGGCAGGAGAATCTCTTGAACCCGGGAGGCAGAAGTTGTGGTGAGCCGAGATCATACCATTGCACTCCAGCCTGGGCCAACAAGAGCGAAACTCCGTCTCAAAAATAAATAAATAAATAAAATAAAATAATTATAGAGGGGCCAATGAACAACTTATTTTGGGAGAGGAAGAGAGTAATGGACCACATTCTCCCCGCATTCCCCTATAACACTGGCCCTGCTACGGTCATGGTCATCAGCAGCCCATCTCAGTTACATCTTTCTCCCAAAGGATGTGGCTGATCCCCTGCTCCATAACAAGTATAGGAAAGATCGAAAATGCAAGGAAGTCGCTTCCACAAGAAAAAAGCTGGTCTGATATCTGCTGGGCCAAGGTACTTTTCTTCCATGGTGGCTCAGCATCTTTAGAGGGCTAGTATCTCATCTGAGTTAATGTCTGTCACAAGAGCCCCATGCCTTAGCTACATAGAGACATTGGCATAGACCTTTAGTGAGCTTCCCTGTTCCACATGAAGGCCAAGATGGGAAACAGTGAGAAGACAAGTAACCCTAAATAGCTGCCAGGAACAATACACCTTCCACAAAACACTCCTTCTAGTACGAATCTAGTACTTTTTCAAAGATGTAAGCACTGGGAAGTTATAGTCACTAAGTAGCCAGATCAGAAGCTAAGCAATAAAATAAGCTAAGAAGACTCTCTGCACAATGCTGGTTTCAAGCAATGCTATTCATGAAAGCTTCTGGGTGAAAAGCAGTGAGCTATTTTGTAAAACAAAACTAAAGGATGTACCAAAGAGCCTTGCCTACAGGGTGTGTGCTCATACACAA